>NW_027206468.1:2195000-2425000 GCF_024711535.1 Dipodomys merriami | reverse complement strand
ATATTACTGTACCATCATGCTTTCACAAACCTATTATGACCTCATCATATCTTAGAAAATGCACGGCATTTGGGACATCAAGCTCCTTCTCTGAACTTGTATCATTGTGAACTTGTAGCAATTGAAATTTGAAATAAAGTATGATATTACAAACTAGTTTGACATCACTTACGCATTTTTATATCATTAACACTTTGACAAATGAAACCTGTTAGCAACCTTAGCACTTTTGACAAAAAACATGGCCTTTGTGTCATCACAGTTCATTTGTGTATGTCATTGTGACTTCATTCCCATATCCTCATTATAAACTAATGGCAGTTAAGATCTGACATGCCATTGTGACATCACAAACCCTTTGTGACATAATCAGACTGTCGTTATATCATCAGCTCATTGTGACATCACCAATCTACAGTGACATCATAGCATTATGGCATTGCATTGCCATTTTGCTGTCATAGACACATTGTGAATGTATATCCTGTGATTTCATTTTATTTCAAATGTGGCATATCAGTTGATATCAGAAACACATTATGACCTCATAACCATTGGAACATTATAAACCCTGTTGGACGTGATAACCATTGTGACACCATATAATTGTTATCTCATCTTTAGCTTTTGGTGACAACACAAAATGAGAATGACATTATAGCATTTGCCATTATGTCATTGTAACATAATAGTCACATTATGAATGTCAAATCTGTGATTTCATTATATTTGAAATGTGGCATGTGGGTTGATATCAGAAACTCATTGTGATGTCATAACCATTGTCACATCAGAATCCCTTTGTGACATTAATTTGGCAATGTGACATCACAATAGCAATATGATGCTACTGAAGCACCATGGTATCACAATGGTCATGAACTCACATGCCACATGAACCGACATGCCACATTAAAAATAGAATCAAATAACATAATAGGCAAACACAACATGTCTATGATATCAGAATGACAATGAGATGTTACAATGCTATGATGTCATTGTAGTTTTACATGTCAAAATGAGCTGATGGTGTCATAATGGCAACATGATGTCACAATTATGATAATGTAAGAAAGGATTTTTTTATGTTTAAATGGTATGTCTGATGTCAGTTTTCATTAGTTCCCCATGAGGATATGGATACAAAAATGTTCTGTGATGTCACAGAGGCCATGTGTGTTTTCAAAGGTGGTAAGAGGTCATAATATGTTTCAAAGGGCACAATGTGATCCATAATGTCACAATAAAATGAAATGTCCAATTGGGTTTTTGATGTCACAATGGTGATGAGGTCACAATGGTTTTGTGATGTCACAGTTTGTAATATCAGAATGATACATCCAATTTCAATTACTCATAATTCAATATGAGGATACCGGGTGATAGAAGAAACTTCATAGTATGTGGTCATTTCCCAATGAGAATGTGATGTCTCAATATCATGTTATAATAATGTTTTGATGTCACAATTGGTGATGCCATACTGATGAAGAGGTCTCAACAGATTTGAGATGTACCAAGGGGTTGGTGATGTTACAATGGCATGTGGGATCTCAACTGTCATTAACTCACCATGAGTATATGAGTTTGGGAAGGGATTCTGATGTCACCAAAATATATGTAGTCAAGAAGGTGAAGAACTAACAGGTCTGAGAAGTCACAAAGTGACACAATGGTTATGATGTCCAGCGGTGTGATATCATGATGTTACACTGGATTTTAGGTATCTCATGTCATAGTTGAAATATGAAGTTGAACACAGATTTTCAACTCACAAAGGACCTAAGATATCACAATGGCATTTCACAAAAGTTATGAGGACAGAAGAGGTATTTGATGTCACAGTCGGTTAATGATATAACAAAGGCAAAGTTCTGTGATAAAGAGATTTTGATGTCACAAAGGTTATGAGTTCACAATGGTTTCCTGATATCAACCCACATGGCACATTTGAAATAGAATGAAATCAAAGAATAGGCATTCACAATGGTTTTATGACATTTAAAGTGACAACGTGATGTCAAGGCAGCAATGTTTGATATCATATGTACTCATTACCTTATTTATGTAACTGTAATCCCTCTGTACACTACACTTACAATAACAAACGTACAGAAGAAAAAAATGGTGTGTCATTGCGGTTTGGTGTTGTCACAATGAGATGATGGTGTCATGATGACAATGTGATTACACAGTCAAAATTATTGCACAAAGTATTTGTGACCCTACAATGCTATGTGTGATCACAATTTTCATTAGTTCACTATGAGGATATGGGTACACAAAGGGTCTGTGATGACACAGAGATCATGTGTATTCTAAAGATGCTAAGAGTTCACAATAGCTTTGTGATGTCACAATGTGATTGTGAAGGCACAACAGCAATGGATATGACAATGGGTTTGTGATGTCACAGTGATGATGAGGTCACAATGAGTTTGTGATGTCACTATGAGTTTGTATTATTACAATGACATGTCCAATTTCAATTTCTACTAGTTCAATATGAGGATACAATTTTAAAGAAAGAATCTGAAGCTCCAACGACCATGAACTTTTAGTCATAACGTGTGATACGCTGCCATTAGGATATTTTAGGCCTTTAGTAAGCTTATATTCTGTTTTCAAACTCATAATTCAGGCATGACATCTGATATCAGAAATTGAGTCTGACAATATGAACATTGTGACATCACATTGATAGACATCAAGGCCATGGTGTCACATTGTGAACTCACAAATGTGTTAGGGCTTCATCACATTTGTCTCAACACATGACTTTGGAGACAACACAGTCTTTTTTTGAACTCATATCTTCATTGTGAATTAAAGACATTTGAGAATCGGCATGCCATTGTGACATTTCCAACCAATTGTGACAGGACACACTTATTATAGTATAAACACATTGTGATCTAATAGCCATTGTGGTAGCACAATCCCTTTGTGACCCCACATTTCCATAGTGATATCACTAACCCACTGGGAAATTCCAATCCTCTCATACCCAATCCAGGTATGAAATGTGATACCCGAATCCAGTGTGACATCACACTGATAGATGTTATGAGCATTTTGTTACATTCTGACAACACACACCTGTTAGGATTTCATCATTTTTGAGACAACGCATGCCTTTGGAGACATCACAGGCCCTTTGTGAGCCCATATACTCATTGTGAGTTGACAATTGAGATCACATGTGTCATTTTGATGTCACCAACCCACTGTGACATCGCACACCTCTTGTAAACTCATCACCAGTATGGCATCACCAATTGTGGTAACAAAACTTTATTAAGTCATCATATTGCAACATCCCATTGCCATAGCGATATCACTGTTCCAATGTTTTTTCAAAAACTAAGTATGTCTTCATAGCATTTTAGAAAATTCATGGCCTTTTATATTTCAGTCTTCTTCTGTGAACTCATATCCTCATTGTGAAATAGTAGCAACTGAAATTGGACATGTGAGTATGAGATGTGACTTCACAAAACATTGATTTCATCACCAATATAACATTACAAACCCATTGTAAGCTTTCATTGCCATTTGATATCACTATCACATTGTGAGATCCCAAACATATTTGGACCTCTCAGCACATTTGAAAAAACACATGGCCTTTGTGACATCACAGTCCCTTTGTGTAACTATACCCTGATTATGAACTGACAATTGATATAAGACATGCCATTGTAACATCATGAACTCTTTGAGACGTCACCAGTGTGACATAATATTCTCATTATGACAGGATCAACTACTTTTGACATCACAAAACTATGACAAGATAGCATTATGAGATCACATTGTCATTGTGATGTTATAGAGAGATTGTGAATGACTGTTTTTTATTTTTTTGTCGGTCGTCGAGCTTGATCTCTGGGCTTGGGTTCTGTCTCTGCTCTTCAGCTCAAGGCAAGCAATCTATCGCTTCAGTCACAGAACCACTTCTAGTTTTCTAATGGTTTTTATTGGAGATAGTCTCATGGACTTTCCTGCCTAAAGTGGCTTTGAAGTGCAATCCTTAGTTCTCAGCCTCATGAGTAGCTTGGATTAGTCATGAGCCACTGGCGCCCGGCCTTTTCATTCTTTCTTCAAATTTGACATGTGTGTTGACATCAGAAACATAATGTGACCTTCTAACCATTGTAACATCATAAATAAGCAGTGACATCAAATTGTCATTATGACACCTTCATCTCGTTGTGACATCACCAAACAACAATGGCATCATAGCATGATAAATCACAATGACATTGTTACATCATACTCATAAGAGTGTGAAGGCCTATTCTGTGAATTCATTCTATATCAGTAACCCATTTTGACCATATAACCATTGTGATATCACAATCTTTTGTGACGTCATTAATCTGCTGTGCCAGTCCTTATAAGTTTTGTGACATGCTGCCATTGTCATAGGTTAAGCCCTTTGTGAGCTCATAATCTTAAATCTCATATTTCTTGTATGACATGTGATATCAGAAATCCCCTGTGACATCATACTGCCAGATATCATGAGTATTGTGTCACATTGTGACATCACAAACCTGTTAGAACGGCATCACTTTTGTGACAACACATTCCTCTGGAGACATTACAGTCCCTTTTTGAAATCATATATTCATTGCCAATTAATGACAATTGAGATCTGCCATGCCACTCTGACATCATGAACCCTTTCTGACATCACAAACTTATTGTGACTTCATCACGAGAATGGCATCAACAACTAATTGTGGTATCAAAGCATTATTTTGACATGATATTGTGGTATTGCCATTGTGATATCACTGTCCCATTGTGTTTTTACAAACTTATATGACCACATCACATCTTAAAAAATTCATGGCCTTTGAGACTTCAAGCTCTTTCTGTGAACTAGTGTAATTATAACTTCTAAGGCAAATAGACAAACCATCAAGTCACATTTAGTATAATAATCCAATTTACACTAGAAAGTGGACTGTGATTACCTTATGCTGGACTGGATACCCAGGTCCAAGAGCAGCCTTGACCACCAAACCTCAGACCTTCAATGGGCAGCCCCACCCTTTCTTTATTGGTCCGCAAACCACCAGTCAAAAAATTATGATCTCAAAAACTCCAAACCTCAATGGGCAAGGCTTTTTACTTTTCCATTCCTCCCTCCTTCACTACAGACTTGTCCTTCCTTCCTGGTCTTTCCCTATTTCCCTTCCACCACTTCCTTCAGGCCTCTTCAGTCTCCAAAGGCCTGCCCTACTCTGCCCCAGTGACCACTTGCCAACCTTCTGCTCTCCCTCAACTTCCTCTCCTCTCAAGTTTTTCCCTTCCTGCTGTCTCACCACTTTCTTCCATTTGGGTAGGTTTCATTTTTATGTCCCCTTCCAATGTTCTGAAAATGCACTTCATATATAGGTTGTACCCCTCCTCATTCCAATGTGTCTTCTGCCTAACAGTATTCAACCGTCACTTCCCAAACTGCCCAATGTTCAATAACTCCTTGACAGCTCACCATGTGAGGCTTGACACCTCCACCTTTGGCGGTATTCCCCACACTCTCCGGTGGGCCAGGCCAAGAATTTATAATGATGATCAGCTCCCACAGATAATCCTGGCCTCACTGGTTATTACAGTATCCTAATAGTGAATTAGAAGAAATTGAAATTGTATATGTCATTGTTATATTACTTGATGAGACATCACTAACCCATTGTGACCTCATCACCGTGGTGACATCACAAACTCATTGTGATCTCACATTGCCATTGTGTCACCATGCTCACATTGTGACATCCCAATCCTATTATGACCTCAGAAGCTTTGAAAGAAAGCATGGCCATTGTGTCATCACAGGACCTTTGTTTACCCAAATCCTCATTTTGAGCTAATGACAGTTGAGATCAAACATGCCATTTTAACATCTCAAAACCTTTGTGACATCATCACCACTGTAACATCACATTGTCATTATAACGACATCATTCCATTGTGACATCATAAAACATCAATGACATCATAGAATTATGACATCACATGGTCATTGTGATGTCACAGATACATTGGAATGTCTATTCTGTGATTTCATTCTATTTCAAATGTGACAGGCGTGTTGATATAAGAAATAGATTGTGAACAGATAACCATTATGGAATCACAATACCTCGATGACAATACATTGCCAGTATGATATCACTAACCCACTGTCTCTCCTATCCTCATAAATGTTTTGACATGCTGCCAGTGTGATCTCTGGCCTCTCTAAGCTCATAAATTGTTTAACTCATAATACTTCAGGTAGGACATGTGATATCAGAAATCCACTGTGACATCACGACCACTGTGACATCACACTGACAGATGTCATGACCACTGAGTCACATTGTGACATCACAAACCTGTTAATACTCATTCCACTTGTGCCAACATATGCCTTTGGATACATTATGCCTTGTGAACTTATGTAGTTATTGTTAGAGACCTGGCATGAGATTGTGACATCAACATCCCATTGTGAAATCACAAATCTATGTGACCTCATCAGCTGTATGGCATTACCAACTATTTGTGACTTCAAAACAATACTATCCCATGTAATGGTAACATCTCATTGCCAGTGGGATATCTCTGTCCCATTGCATTTTCACCAATCTCTTATGTCCGCATAATATTTTACAAAATTCATGGCCTTTCTGACTTCTAGCTCCTTATGTAAATGCGTATCTTCATTGTGATCTAGTAGAATGAAATTAGATATGTAATGGTGATATTACAAATTCATTGTGACATCACTATCCAAGTGTGACTTTATCACCACTGTGACATCACAAACCCATTGTGACATCACATTTCCACAGTGATATCATGATCACCTTGTGATATCCCAAATCTGTTGTGAAAGGACAACTTTGAAAAAGGACAACTGACATCAGACATGCCATTGTACCATTACAAACGTTTTGTGACATCATCTCCAGAGTGAGATCACATTGTTGTTAGCATAGCATCAGCCCATTGTGATATCCCTAAATGACAATGACACCATAGCATTATGACATCACATATTCATTGTGAGGTCCTAGAGACAATGTGATTGCCTATTCTGTGATTTCATTCTATCTCAAATGTGGCATATAGGTTGATTTCAGAAACCCATTGTGACCACATCACCATTGTGACATTACAATCCTTTGTGACCTCATATTAACATTGTGATATCATTAATGCAATGTAACATCACAAATCTGTCTTGTCCTTATAAATTTTATAACAAGTGACTACCTTGACCTGGGCTGGATGCCCAGAGCTAAATGCAGCCTCAACCATGAACCCTCAGAATTCCACAGAGCAGCCCAGCCATTTGTTAACTGGACTTCAAACAACCAACCCCCAAAATAATGATATCCAAAGCTCCACATTTCAAAGGACAAGGCTTTTTCTTATCTTCTCATCCTCCTTCACTACAGACCTGTCCGACATTTCAGGTCTTATTTTTTTCCTTCCACTATTCCCTTCTTCTCTTCAGGATGTTCTACTCTTGACAGGCCTGCCCTGCCCTATCCAGGTGTCCAGGTGCCATCCTTCAGCTCCTGCTCTCCCTCAATTTCCTTTCCTCCCAGCTCTTTCTCCTCCTGCAGTCTCATCACTTCTTTCCTTCCAGCTATTTCCCCTTTTTCTGTCCCCTTCTGTTGCTCTGAACATGCAGCCTATATTTAGGCCTTAACCTTCCCCTACTGCAATATGTTTCCTACATAACAGTTTTCAATCATCACTTCCCAAATGTCCATGCCCAATCACTTCTTGGTAGCTAACCATGTGGGACTTGACATCCTATCTCCTTCAACAGCATCATACACCTCTCTCTCTGATGGTCCAAACCAAGAGGCCATGATGACTATCTGTTCCCGTGGATTATACGGGCACTGATGGTTATTACACTGTCCTCATGGTGAACTAGGAGCAATTGAAATTGGACAAATAATTGTGATATTACAAACTCGTGACATAACTAACCCATTATAACCTCATCACCACTGTGACATCACAAACCCATTGTGACATCACAATGATATTTTTAATACCAGTTCACATTGTTATAACCCAAATCTATTATGACCTCTTATGCATTTTGAAAAAATACATAGCTTTGTGACATCACATTCCCTTTGTGTACTCAAATTCCCACTGTGAAATATTGACAATTAAGAATCGACATGACATTTTAACATCAAAAAGTTTGTGAGTTTATCACAATTGTGACATCACATTGTCATTTTGACACCATCTTTTCATTGTGAAATCACAAAACTAAAATGATATGATAGATTTATATCTTCACCTTGTCATGTGACATGATAGACACATTATGAATGCCTTTTCTGTGATTTCATTCTATTTAAAATGTGGCCTGTAGGTTGATATCATAAGCAAATCAAGAACTCCTCACCATTGTGACATCAAAATCCCTTTGTACATCACATTTCCATTGGGATATCTCTAACACACTGTGACACCACAAACCCATCCTGTCATCATAACTTTTGTGACATACTGCAATTCTAATACCTTTGGCTTTTTTGTCCTCACAATCTGTTGTCAACCTCATTAGATTTCACATATGACACTTGATATCACAAATTCCCAGTGACATCATGACCATGGTGATATCACACTGCCAGATTTCATAACCATTGTGTCGAAATTTAACCTCACAAACCTTTTAGGATTTCAATATATTTGTGACAACACATACTTTTGGAGAAACCACAGTCCCTTTGTGAAATCCTATACTTATTGTAAGTTAAAGACAATTGGGAACCATCATGTCATTGTGACATGCCCAACACATTGTGACATAACCAATCTTTTGTGACCTCATCACCAATTGTGACAACAACACAATATTTTGACATGATGTAGTGAGTTGACATTGCCATGACGATATCTGACCCATTGTGTTCAGAAACCTAATATGACCTCATAACATTTAAAAAAATTCATGTCCATTAGGACTTCAAGATCCTTCTGTGAACTTGTATGTACATTGTGAAACACTAGCAAGTGAAATTGGACCTGTGTTTGAGATATTACAAAATCATTATGACATCAAAAACCCTTGGTGACCTCATCACAACAGTGTATCATAAAGCTATTATGACCCTTAAGTACCTTTGACAACACACATGGCATTTTTGACATCACAGTCCCTTTGTATGCCCATATCCTCATTGTGAACACATGACAATGGAATTCATATATGCCATTGTAATATCACCATTTGTGACCCCATCACAAATGCGACAACAAATATTCATTATGACACCATTATGTCCTTGCAACATCACCAATTTATAATGACCTCACAGCATTATGACATTATTTTGTCATTGTGATGTTATAAACACATTGTAAATGCCTATTCTTTTAGTTCATTCTATTTCAAATGTGGCATGTGGGTTGATATGAGAAAACCATTATGATCTCATAAGTATATGGCATCACAATCACTTTGTGACATCACAGTGCCATGGTGATATCATTAACACACTGTGACATCACAAACCTTCCCTGTCCTCATAAGTTTTGTGACGTGCTGCAATTGTGATGTCTTAGCCCTTTATGAGCTCGTAATCTGTTTTCAACCTTGTAATATTTGTTATGATATGTGATATCAGAAATCCACTGTGGCATCATGACAATTGTGACATCATACTGACAGATATCGTGCACATTGTGTCACACTGTGATATCATATTCCTCCTAGGACTTCATCACATTTGTGACAATACATGCCTTTGAAGATGCCACAGTCCATTTGTGAACTCATATTCTCTGTGATTTCATGACAAATGAGATCCTTTATGCCATTTGGATATCACCAACAAATTGTGACATCATAGAACTACTGTGACCCCTTACCTGTATGGCATCACCAACTAATTGTGACATCAAAACCTTTTGTGATGTCACGTGACACGATGATCATGACATCTGTCAGTGTGATGTCACATGGTCATAATGTTAGTGGATTTCTGGTATCTCATGTCATACATGAAATATGAGTTTAAAAACAAATTATGAGGGCAAAAAGATCTAAGATATCACAATGTTAGCATGTCAAAAAAGTTATGAGGAGAGGAGAGTTTTGTGATGTCACATTGTGTTAGTGATATCACACTGGCACTGCGATATCATAAAGTGATTATGATGTCAAAATGATTGTGTAGGCACAAACACATGTTTCTGATATCAACTCTCATGCTACATTTGAAATACAATGAAATCACAGAAGAGGCATTCACAATGTGTCTTTGATGTCACAATGAGAATTGTTGTCATAATTCAATTATGTCATTGAGTTTGGTGATGTCACAATGAGCTGATGCTCTCATAATGAAAATATGATGTCACACTGTTGAGAATGTCACAAACACTTTTTGATGTTATAATGGCATGTCTGATCTCAATTGTCATTGGATAACAACAAGGATATGGGTACACAAAGCGACTATGATGTTGAAAAAGGCATGTGATTTTTCAAAGGAGCTAAGAGGTCATAATAGATTTGAGATGTCACAGTGGAATCATGATGTCAAAATGAAAATATTGTTACAATGGGTTTGTGATGTAGTGCTGTTATGATGTTAAAATGGGTTTGTGATGTCATAACTAGTTTGTAATATCACAATCAAATTTTCAATTTCAATTGCAACTAATTCACAAGGAGGATACTGTAATAATCATCAGGGCCACGATAATCTATAGGGTCTGATAATCAGCCAGGCACCATATCCTGGCCAGCTGGAGATTACAAAGTATGCCACCAAAGAAGGTGGGACATTCTGTGGGAGGGGCTGGTGCATTAATCCCCACCTACTGAACTGTTAAGAAGTGATTGGGCTTTGGGCAGTTTCTGATGTGACATTTGAAAACTGTTAGGCAGTTGCAGTGGAGGAGGGGTACAGAATTTTTACAGGCTACTTGTTCAGAGCAATAGAAGGAAAGAGAAAAAGGGAAAAGTCCTGGAAGGAAGGAAGTGGTGTGATAGCAGAAGGGGAAAGACCTGGGAGGAGAGGAATTTGAGAGGGGGCAGGAGGTGAAAGATGGCAACTGACAACCCAGGCAAAGCAGTTCAGGCCTTTGGAGAGTAGAGAGGCCTAAAGAGAAGAAGGAACTGTTAGATGGGAAAAATGGAAAGACCTCGAAGGAAGTATAGTTCTTTAGTGAAGGAGAGACAAAGGGAAGGGGAAAAAAGGCTTGCCCTTTGATGTTTGGAGCTTTGGATATCATAATTTTGAGGGTTGGTGGTTTGGAGAACATTTATTACATGTGTCTCGATGGATTCTCTTCAACTAGAGAGTTCCTAATTTTCAGAGACCTCATCGAGATCATACATTTGGATAGCATCAGGCCCAGGGAAAAATCCCCATAGGTGAGTGTTTCAACCCTCAGAGTTGAGAGTCTACCTCGAGTTTTTGTCTCCAGAGGACCAACATGGACAAAAGTCATTTAGACTCCACTAGAGGTGCATCTGTGCAAGCTTGCCAGCCGGTTTTGGGGACCCCTTCTGGAGGTCATTTATGGCATCCTTGGGAAGCCATCTGGGAACTCCTTGAGAGGTCATGTAGGGTTTCTTTGGGAAGCTATCTGGAACATTATCAAGAGTACATCTGCGAATTCCTTGAGAAGCTATCTGAGACCTACCTTGGAGGTCATTTGGGGCCTTCTCCAGGGGCCATATGGGACTTTATCCAGAGGTCATCTTATGCTTCCTCAGGAGGCCTCCTGAGACCTCTTCAAAAATAGTCATTGGGGCTTCCTTAAGAGGGAATCTTGGACCACCTCCTGAGGTCATGTGGAACTTCTTTTGGTGGTCATCTCAGGTTGCCTTGATGAGAAATGTATGACCATATTCGGACATCATGTGGGACTTCCTTGAGAAGCCATATAGCACCATCTCTGGAGGCCATCTGTGCCTTTCTCAAGAGAGTTATCTGGAACCGTCTCTGGAGTTTATATGTCACCTCCTTGAGTGGCCATCTGGGAGCTAGTGGAGAGGTAATCTCAGCCTCCTTGAGAGGACATCTGGGACTTCCTTTGGAGGTCATCGGACACTATCTTTGAGAGCCATTTTGAACCTCCATGAGAGGTTATCTCGAGCCTCCTACGGAGGACATATGTGACATCCACAAGAGGTCATCTGTGGCCTTCTCAAGAGGCAATCTGGGACATTCTCTCTGTCATCTGGGACCTCCTGTAGAGGTCAACATTGAGAGGTGTGGGACATGTAAGTTAAGTGTCTGTGACTATTGGTCTGTGTGTGTATGCTGATAGTTCTAGCTGTGTCCTGTATGCACCTCAGTTTACTTTTTCTCAGGATGAGTGAACAAGGCCTAAACTTACCATATCGAAAAAAATATACTGACCCAGGGTTATAGAGGAAGATTCATTGATGTACGCTCTCTCCTGTTCTTTGCCATCAGCACCTCTAATGTTAAATCCTCCCATACCAAAAGTGGTTACTTGTACCAGCCTGAGGTGGTACAATGTGGTAAGTTACCCTTATTATCCTTGACACAGGAGCATGGAGGAGATGGTGGGCAGGCACCCTTTTTAATATATGTTCCCTTTACAAATAGTGACCTGTATAACTGGAAACAGAAAACAAAGGGGCTCATTACTTCATTAGAGACATTAATTTTCACACACACAAGCACATCTGGGATGAGTGTCAGCAAATTGTACAGGTGCTTTTCACCTGGTAGAAAAGGGAGTGAATCCTCCTCAGTGACTTGAAAGTTGTCCTTGGACCAGAGAGTATCCCCACTATTGAACCAGACCATTTGGAGCAAGTCTTTTCACATACTTACCCAAGCAGAGACTAACAGTGATTGAGGTATGGAAGTGCTTACCTATTATTGACAGGTTCGATTGGCAGGGATACCACAGTGGCTAGGAAGCGAAGTCATCAATCTAAGGTGAGTGAGATGGTACAGTTCCCCAGTGAGTACCCAAATCCTCTTCTGAAATTTCTCCCAGAAGTCTATAGGATTATAGGTCTATAGATCTTGAAGCCCTGGAGAGTAAAAGAGCCCTAAATATGGCCTTTGTTACCCAGTCAGCCCCAGATATTAGAAGAAAGCTTCAAAAGTTAGAAGGTTTTGAAAGAAAGGTGTATTCTAAGTTGGAAGTGGTTGCCCAGTAGGTGTTTGATAACAGAGATACCCTGGAAAAAAAGACTCTAAGAAGGGGGGTTGAGTTTTGATAGGAGCACAAGAATAGGGATAAAGAAACCCTTGGCAAAGACAGTACAATTCATTTGCAAATGGCAATAGGGAACCTCTAGGACTAGATCAGTGTCCTTATTGCAAGCAAAATGGACATTGGGAAAAGGAATGTCCAAGGAGGAGAAAGATAGAAAATGACAGGTTATGTAATCACATTAACCACCTGAAAAATGTGTTCATATCTCAGGAGTAACATGCAAAAGAGCTTGGGGCTCTGAATTCCAATTGTATTCAATTTAAAAATCAGCCCTCTGAACTTAAGAGGAAATGAGGCAAAGAAAAATTCACACACTTCTATCTCAAAACACAGGCTTATAAAAGACTGAATCTCCAATATGTGCCAGTCCAAACCCACCAAGAGTTTAAAAGCACTGGACACTGGAGAAAACAGGGAGAATAATTGTACGTGAAGAAAAGATTTGAAGATATAAACTTATGAGAGTCAAAAATGAGAAGAAAATCCTCAAAAGGAACCTAGAAAACACTCAGAATCAAATGAAATTCAGGTACATTAGCCTGGGTGAGCATGAGGCAACTTAGGGGACCACAGGTCAGAGGCCGACAGAAGCACAAGACAGCAATGCTGCCATCCTTGCTAACAACAAGTGAGGACAAGAAGAGACCCTGATGCTGCATTAAGAAATTGTGGCCATGAAAATGGAGCCAGACCTAATATAAGGGTGAAGTACATGTCTATTATAAGCTTTGAAGAGTGTCACCAGAAATTCAAAGCAACAGAGAAAGAAGGAAAAAGTTGCTAGCAGAGAAGACGGGGAAGTGCTGTGTCATAGAAGATGAGGCCAAGAAAAGTGAACAGGAAAATATCAGGCTCAAGAAAGAAATTATTACTCTTCAGAAAGAGTTATAGGACCACATACTCTGATAGAGAATGCCAGGCAAAAGGAAAGAGCATTAGGAAGAAAAACAGAAGAGCTTAACAAACAGTTGAAAGATCTGTCCCAAAAATATACTGAAGTTGAAAACTAGAAAGGGAAACTAATAGAGTAAAAGGCTAAAAAGACTGCTGAGATCTTCACCATAAATGTAATGCAGAAACATCTTGTCCCAATGGAACAGGAAGAGGTGGAAATAAATACCTCTCAATAGCACCTTTGTGAACTTAAGGGAGGTGCTGTAGAGCAAGCCAAGGTGTTGTGAGGAGCAGCAGCAGTTGGCCAGTCAAAGGAACTTTCCCGTGACCCTGTGAAAACACTTGCAGGTTAAGGAGCTCATTGAAAAGGAGAGTGGGATCCTGAAAGCAAGTTTGAGAGAAAAGGAGAATAATATGGGAGAAGTCTCCAAGGTTCAGAGTACTATACAGGAGTTAAAGAACCTAGAGACCATAAGATACAGGGAAACATCTGAGCTGATCAGGTAGCTTGGGAGACCACTCTAAAACCAGTGTGGTCTCTAGAGATACTAGTCGTTAAAATTAAGGGAAGAAACAAAAACAGTGGTAATATGTGGGCAAATGTTGACACTGGACATGTGAAAAATGTAAAGAGGCTCAAGCTTTCTTTCAGTTTACGTGTAGATATTTCCACCCTGGTAAATTGCTCCAGACAACTGCCTAAAACTGTTTGAAAACCAGTGGGGCCTCAGGTTGACAATCCTTTGTAATGTGTGTATGTAATTTCCAAACAGGTAAATGCTGAAAAGCTAGAACATATGGAAAAAATTCATATCTGAGGAACCTCAGATGGTGAATTTGGGAAAGTGGACTTCACAGAGGTAAAGCCTGGAAAGTATGGGTATTCATATCTGTTAGTAATAGTGGACAGTTTTTCAGGCTGAGCTGAGGCATGTAATAATTTCTTCATTTGGCTTACCCTTATTTGTGGGGTCCAAAAATGGCCCTGTATTCATGGCCCAAGTTCTCAATGATTAACTAATGCTCTAGGAATAAATTGGAATTTACAATCCATTTATAGAACTTAGAGTTCAAGGCATTTGAAAGAATTTAATTTAGTTAAATTAAATACAGAGACTAAATTAAATACAGAGACTGTGCATGGCTAGGTGAGCCTCCTCCACTTTGCTCTCCTTCGAGCAAGATGTAGCCCTTATATTAAAGGATTTAATCCCTTTGAAATACTTTAGGGTAGAAGAACCCCTTTGGTTCCCAAATTTGGGAAGGCTATATTAACAGAAATATCAAACTACAATCTGCAGGCTTTACAACATATTCTTTTATGTACCTATCCTTTGGTAACTAAGGCCCACCGTCCACCTAAGAAAAACTCCACCTGAAGGGGAGAGGCCAAGATGGTGATGGAATAGCAGGTAAACACCACAGCTCTCCACAACCAAATACAGTTTGAATTCAATGCTCGGTTTCTCCAAGTGACCCACACAAAAAGGAGATTACTCAGAGAGGTACAGTAAGTGAAAAAAGAACAGGGAAAAACCTACACAGACAGTAAAGTGGAAATAAACTTCAGGAACCCCTTGTTGGTGATGGAGCTCCACGCTGAGCAGCTTAAGTGGTGGAGCTTCTTGCCAGGTTGCCTATGTGGCCTGGCCCTGGACCCTCGGAGGACCACATACCCACAAGCATTCCAAGACTCCCAGAAGACTCCCACGAGCTGGTGCCAACCCAGAGAATACAAACAAATCTCAGAAGGCAGAGCTGGAGACTCCCCTCAACCTCCCAGGCATGGCGCCTCTGCCTGGCTGGTGCAAGCAGCACCACCTAGTCTGGAGCTGCAGCAGCTGTCAACAGTGGCAAACGACCCTATACTCACAGCGTGGCACCTCTTTCCTGCTGGTGTAAACAGCTTAGCCTAACCTGGAGCAGCAGCAGCAGCAGCTGGCAGTAGTGGCAAAGCACTCAGACCCTGGGCACAATGTTTCTTGGCTCTAGCTCACAGGAACAGCCCAGACCAGCCTGGGGATGCAACGGTAGCTGGGGCAGGGATAGTTGCAGTGAACAACTCCAGACCCATGGCACTTTGTGCCTCTCCATACTGGCCCACATAAGCAGCCCAGCCCAGCCTGAGGCAACAACACTAGTTAACACCTGACTGCTGGTGGAGTGGAGGGCCTCTCCATACCGGCTTGCATAAGCAGCCAAGCCCAGCCCATGGTGGCAAAGTTGGTGAACAAACCCAGACATGAGGCAGGGTTTGGTGCTGAACAACCCCAGAAAAGCCTCATGGACTTTCATGCCTGGGCTGGCTTTGAACCTGAATACACAGATCTGACACTCCTGAGTAGCTAGAATTACAGACATTCACACCAACAGGGTCTTACTCTTGCCAAACCCATAACTTTTTCTACAATAGATCATTTCTTAGTTAATACAAGGAATTTAAGCAAATACAAGAGGATCAACATAATACTCTGTGTTCAATCTGACCATAGTGGAATCAAACTAGTTCTCTATAACAAGGCATAAAGTAGGAAAAACTTAAACATATGGAAATTAAACAGCACTCAGTTGAACAATACATGGGTTACAGAGTAAATTAAAGAAGAAATTAAAAAGTTCCTACAATTCAGTGAAAACGAAGAAACATCACAAAGAAACCTATGGGACCCAGCGAAAGCAGTCCTGAGGGACAAATTTATTGTTCTCAGTGCACATATCAAGAAAACTGAGACCAAGTAAACAAGAAAAAAATTGAACCTAATGTTGCTCGGCAGAAAGAGATAATCAAAATAAGAGCTGAAATTAATGAGATAGAGACTGTGAAAATTATAAATAAAATTAATTTTAAAAAGCTGTTTTTAAGAAAAAAAATCAATAAACCTGATGGACCACTGGCAAGAGTAACTAACAAATTAAGAGAGGAGACCCATATCAATAATATCAGAGATACTACAGGGAAAATTACAACAAACATCCAAGACATGCAAACAATCATAAAGAAATAATTCCAGACTCTACTCACAAAGGAAGCAAAACCTATCACAGATGGATGAATTTCTACAGAAATAGAAATTGCTATCCCCCCTTTCCTTTTCAGCCATGCTTCTCCACCATATATGGTGGGGGCAGCAGTTGGGTAAATAAATGTCTTTTCCTACCTTAATAGTGTGTGGCATTCTCTTCAAAGGCTATCGAATGAAAACTACCTTTTTAATATATCTTACATATGGGGGCATGACTTGGATAGGGTTTTTGATTTGGAAATGATAGAATTTCCTAACCACCCCTTTCTGCAAACCAAACTGCCTTGAGACACCAGGCGAGACTTTTCAACAATACCATTGCTGGCCTTCACATCCATGTCCACACCACTTATCTACTCTGGTGAGTGAAACTACTCTCTATGGCTCTATGTTGCTCAATCTCTGTTTAGATGTGGCACCACACCAGAGAGCTCCTATGGCCTTTAGCTAAAAGGCTGGTCACCTCCGAAGCCGAGGATACTTGGTTTTGGGGGCATGGCCATTAATCTCTAGAGGGCTATGGGAGAAGTTGGGACACTGCTTCTGCCTCGTCATCTCTCCTTCACTCACCAGACTGACTATCCTACACATTTAATGGGGTGTTGCGAGTCATGCCTGAGCTGTGAAACCCCTCTGAAATGCCAGTTGTGCTCCCTGGGTAGCAGAGCACCTAATATTTTTATGTTGTTGTCAGATTTAGACAAGTTTTGCCTCTGCAATGGTACATGGTCAGAAGTCTCCTTACAATCAGGCTCTCTTTCCTCTCTGCTATTCATGTCCAAATTTCTATATCTCTCCCTTTCTTTTCTACAATTATTTGTATTGTGCCCTGAAGAGTGTGACATGGTCTAGGTTCAAGAAATCCCCTCTAGATTCCCTCTAAAAGACTAGCCAAACTACGCTTGATTTTTTGTTCAGGCTTTCTTTGAATTTTTTTAGAAATTTGCAATCTTGAGTTCACCATCTTGGCCAAATGGTGGGTTAAGCGTTTGGCTCCCTCCAATCCTGACCCTTCCACCAAGCTTACTTCTCCTCCATCCATCTATTCAAATGTGCCTTGCTAACAAGTTGCTCTTTTCACAGACCCTGGTAACTGAGGCCCAACCTTCTGATGTGCTTTGTTAGCAAAGATGTCTAAACATTGTTGTCACAAATTTTAGGTTTTTAGTTTTGCCTTTTTGGTTTTGTGTTGTGTAATCTAGAACTGACTACATGTCTCTTTTTTGGGGGGGAGGGGTCCGGTTGTGGGGCCTGAACTCTGGGCCTAAGTGCTGTCCCTCAACTCTTGAGCTCAAGGCTAGTGCTCTACAACTTGAGCCACAGGGCCACTTCTGGCTTTTTTCTTTTTGCTTATGTGGTGCTGAGGAATCGAACCCAGGGCCTTATGCATGCAAAGCAAGCATACTAGTGTATGTGTGCTAAGATTCTCCCATCAAACAATTTTGTCATTGCAGAATATTTGTTGGTCAGTTCTTGATAAGGACCAGGTAAGCTCTACTTACTCTATTTGATCTCCTTGTTGCTATAATGCGAAATAACAAAGGGCTTTTGTAGCAAAGATTGCAATTCAAAGCCAGCCTGGGCTGAAAAATCCCTAAGAATCCGTCTTGCATCTAACCTGCAAAGAGCCAGTCTGGAAGCATGGCTCAAGATTCTTATCTCTAACTAGAAAACACTGCAAGTATTTATATAACTCAAAATGTTAGAGTGCTAGCCTTCAGCAGAAGTGCTCAGGGACAGTACCCAGGCCTTGAGTTCAAACCTCCTTGAATACCAACTGGGACAAACCATCCCAGCAAAGAGCACCTAGACTCAGGGAACATGAAGAGGAGTAAGAGGAGATGATATCACATCAGCCATTTTGTGCCTCCCCTTTCAAGACAAACCAGAGCCAGGAGGTCAAGAGAAGAAAGAAGAATGCCCATCTAATGTCCATATCTCTCTACCTTTCAACTGGACAAGAATTTATCTTCTTGCCTTTGTCACTTGACTTCTTCTCTACCTATTCACCGGATGTCAGAAGTAGTTAGGGAAATTTCTACCAACATTTCCAAACCCAAGTCCTTCCTCTTGCCATTTATTTTCTCTCTAGTATTTTTTTCAGTCCCTCAATGCTTCATGAGACGTCGCCATACTTCGTCCAAGAGACTTGCCTCCTTCAGACTTCATCTAAGGACTCATTGCCCAAGTGACAGCTGTTGCCTGCTGCCTTCTCCCAGAGGGGATCACATCTCAGCCTTTTACACCTACTGTTGACACCCCTTGCAAAGAGGAAGTAGCTGGAGAAAATCTTCGAACTTTTTCATAATTATCAAAAGGCTGGAATGTAAGATTTGAACAGGGACACCTTCCCACTTCTTGGCTAAGTTTCGACCCAATATCTTTTACATTGGTAACTGGCAGACCTAGAAGCAGTTACCTTCCCTTCCTGCTAGGTAACATCCTGGGCCACCTCTGGTCACCAGAGTCCCATCTGACCTTAGGAGTGTCCCAGACCCTGACGTCACATTCAGATCCAGTATGACCACACATTTTCCTCACCTGGCCACATCTCTTCCTGACCATGGCCTAGATAAGTCCTGGCCCAGAGGTGGGTCGCCCCACTTCCTTTTCAGCCATGTGTCTCCACTATGCATGGTGTGGGCAGCAGTTCAGTAAATTAATTTATTTTCCTGCCTGAGAAAAAAAGAAATACAAATTGCCTAAACAGAACTAAGAAGAAATAAATCAATTAAACATTTCTATAACATACAATGAGATAGTAGAAATAATCAGAAATCTTACAACAAGAAAAGCCCAGGATCTTATGGATTCACTACAGAATTGTCAAAGGCCTTTAAACAGGAACTAATACCCACAATCCTCAAGCTCCTCAGAGAAATAGAAACAGAGGGAGTAACCCAAACTCATTCTATGAGGCCAATATCACATTCATCCCCAAACCAGGCAAAGACCCAACAAAATACGAACTACATACCAACCTCTTTGATTAAGACAGATGCTCAATAAAATTGTAGCCAACAGAATCCAGAAATATATTAAAAAAATCATACATTATGACCAAGTAGGCTTCATCCCATAGATGCAGGGATGGTTTAACGTATGTAAGTCAAAAATTGAATCCATCACATCAACAGATCCAAGGTCAAGAACCACATGATTATCTCCATTGATGCAGAAAAGGCTTTTGATAAAATTCAGCACTCTTTCATGTTAAAAGCTCTAGAAAAAATATGAATAGAAGGAATATTTCATAAGATAATAAAAGCCTTACATGGCAGATCAAAGACCAATATTATACTTAATTGGGAAAACTACAACCAATTCCCCTAAAAAACAAGAACAAGGCAAGGATGCTCACTGTCTCCACGCCTCTTCAATATAGTTCTGAAATTCTTAGCCAGAGCAATAAGGCAAGAAAAAGACATTAAAGGGATCCACATAGGACAGGAAGAAGATCAACTATATCTTTTTGTAGATGGCAATATTTTATAAAATAACGATCCCTAAAGCTCCATCCCCAAACTCTTAGAACTTATAAGCCATTTTGGCAAAGTAGCAGGATACAAAATTAACCCACAAAAATCAGTCGCCTTGCTGTATGTCAGCAATGCACAAGTAGAAAGGGAAATCAAGGAAACAACTCCATTCGCAATAACCTCCAAAAAAAAGTATCTAGGAATTAACCTAACCAAAGATATAAAGGGTCTATTTCATGAAAACTATAAAAGCCTAAAAAAGGGAATCATAGAGATTACCAGGAAATGGGAAGAAATGGGAAAAAATATTTACCAGCAATATTTCAGACAAGGGTCTAATATCCATTAAATATGGTGAACTCAAGAAACTAACCCTTCACAAACACAACAAACCAATCTTGAAATGGTCAAGGGAGCTAAAGAGAGACTTCTCAGAAGAAGAAATAAAAATGTTCATTATCCCTAGCTGTAAAGGAAATGCAAATAAAAACAACTCTGTGATAGCACCTTACCCCAGTCAGAATGGCCCACATCCTAAATTCAGCCAATGACAAATGTTGGAAAGGATACAAAGAAAGAAACATTACTGCATTTCTAGTGGGAATGTATACTAATACAACCACTTTGGAAAGCAGTCTGGAGGTACCTACGAAAGCTAAATATTGACTTCTCCGATGAACGGGCCATAATACTCCTAGGCACCTACTCTGAACAACAGGAACCAGTATACAAAGACACACACACATCTATGATTATTGCAGCACTCTTCAAAATAGCCTATATTTGGAAACAACCCAGATGAGCCATAAGTGATAAGCTGATCCAAAAATTGTAGGACCTATATACAACAGAATATCATGAAGTCATTAGAAAGGACAAAATGATGGTATTTTCAGGGAAATGGATAAAACTAGGCCAAATTATTTGAGTGAGGTAAGTCAAGAACAAGGAGACAAATTGCAGAGGGTCTACCTGATACGTGGATGCTAAAGCCAAAATGCAAGAAGGCATGACAAAGTAAATAGGACTCGAGAAACAAAGGAAAGCCACACATTTTGTTGTATCACCATTAATGACTCCATGTTCTTGACCATGTAGATGGTGGAAATATGCACGCAATGGAGGGAAGCCAGAAGGAGGAACACAATAAGTGGGAAATGGAACAACATACAACAAAGGCGACCATGAGCTACACTGGACATAGAAGAAAAATAACTAAGCAACCCAAACACCGTGATGAGAAAGGAGGAATGAGAGGGAAACAAGGAAAGAAGGAATAGCCTACATTAAGCAAAAGGAAAAAAGTGTAAACATCACCTGAGGTGGGAAAAATAATTTGGATTGTCAAAGCTCATAGAATTAACAAACTTTAGACCATGATAACAATATTGTGCCTTGTCAAGGTTAAAATGTGTTTGTGACTTTAACTAAGTATCACAATTCCCAAATACTGTGAAATATGTGAAATATATGTAATCACTTATCTCAACTTTTACAAAGACGGTGTGAGAAGGGAAAGGTTATGAGGGATGGATGACAATGTTGTCAGACACCTTGTATTCGTGTACTGTTTGGTAGAATAGGAACTTCTTTGTACAACTACTTAAAGATAATAATAATAAAAAGTTTTTAAAAAAGGATGAAAATAAAAATTTCAAATATCAATTAAGAAATTAAATCCAGTTGGAGGGAAAATTTTTTGGGGGAGAGTAATTTAGTTTATTCTATAGCAAGTCTCACTTCAGAAATAAATTCAAAAACTAGACCCCAGGTAAGTGAAATAAACTAAGAAATGGAATTGAAAAAAGAAAACAAAAAAGAAACTCCACCCACTCTTTCTTGCCTGGACCACTGGTGTGGGTAAAAATGCATCATGGTCCTAAATTGGAACCGAAGTGGCAAGGACTTACTTGGTGGTGCTCTCTTCACTGTCAGCTATTAAATTAGCAGGAAAACAGTATTGGATCCATCAGTCTGAAGTGGAATAGGTAGTGGACCAATATACAGAGAAGGCTTCAAGATGGACTGTTCAGAGACAGAGGATCCCTTAAGAATAACTAGTGTGTTTCTATAATTTACTTTTTTCTATTAAATTTACATTTAAGCCTGTTCATTGGGTGGAGAGAAGGGAATTTTTAGGATTTGGTAAGAAGGAATCAAGAAATTGATTGGACATGAAAACCAGTGGTTGATTTATAAAGCAGCATGGTCCTAATAATGAGCAGGGCCCATTAATCAATGTGGCCCCATGACCTAGCCCATTGGAGTGCATGGGGCATGCCACCCAAGTGGGCAGGGTATGCTGTTGGAGGGGGTAGGATGTCATCCTCACATGATGAGCTGTGAAGAAGTGATTGGGGAACGGGCAGTTTGTTTAAGTGATGGTTCAAAACTGTTAGGCAGGAGACCCACTTGAGTGATGGAGGGGTTCAACCTATATATAGGCTGCATGGTCAGAGCAATGGAATTGAAGAAAATTAAGAGAAGACCTGGAAGGAAGGAAGTGGTGAGACAGCAGGAGGGGAAAGACGTGGGAGAAGAGGAATGTGAGGGAGAGCAGGAGAGGAAGGAAGCCAATTGGCCACAAGGCCAGAGAAGTGGAGGCCTGCAGAAAGTGGAGAGGCCTAAAGAGAAGAAATGAGTGACGGAAGGAAAAAAGGGAAATGAAGGAAAGATCTATAAAGAAGGAGGGGGAAAGGGAAAAGGCTTACCTATTGAAATTTGAAGCGTGGAGAAGATAATTTGGGGGGTTGGTGGTTTGCAAACCAATTAACTACCTGCTGGGCTGCCCATTGGACGTCTGAGATTTGGTGGTTGGCTGGCCTATCACAGAGTGTACAGCCCAGGACAAGGTAAATGCAGGCCCATTTCTAGTGTAAATAAAGTTATCTTCAATGTGCCTCATTGGATTGTCTTGTGTTTTATGCATCATAAGTATACAAGTTCACAAGTTAATAGTCTCAAAGACCACGAGTTTTGTAAAATGTTATAAAGTCAAAATAGGTTTGAAAAACCCAATGGGACAGTGATATTGCAATGGTAATATGACATCACAATATCAAGTTATAATAATATATTTATGGTATAATTAGTTGGTGATGCCATAATTGTGATAAGTTCACAATAGGTTTATGATAACACAATAGGTCACAATAGGTTTATGATGTCAACCAGAGGCTGCCACTCCCTACAGCGGCCTAAACAATTGAAATTCAGCAAACATAAACCCCAAGAAAGGCTCCAAGCTGGCCTCTCTGAGTGTCTCAGGAGCTAGCTCCTCAGGGAATAGCTACTGTTTGCTGAAAGGCCTCAACCCTACCCAGAACCTAGCATCATCACAGCATCTCCATACTAGAAGTAACAGCCATCTCCCTCTTTCGTGATAGTCAAAACAGATCTCCCTCCCACTGAACTAGCCTGGGAGGAGGATCACAAAATCATGCCTAACACAGAGCAGTTTCTTCCTGCCCATACAGACTTAAGAAACCAATCAAGCCATAGGAAAACCAAACATCACAAGCAGACCAGAGACAACACCAAGAAACTGGTTATGGACACAGGGGAGATACAAGTCTTCCCATTCACCCCCCCCCCCCCCACACACACACATGAAACAAAAAATCAAGAAAATCTTTTTTGAAACTTTTCTTAAACTTTTATTTTTTAAAGTGTTTTCTGTTGATCTTTTTTTTCTCATAAATTTTATTTTTCTGTTGATCTTTTTTTTTCTCATAATTTTTATTTTTGGTGTATGTGTGTGTGTTTTTAATCTCTTTTGACCTTTTGGTCCTTTTTATTGTTTTCATTTTTCTCTTTCTTTTTTTTTGCATGACTTAATTGCTGTTTTGCTCATCCCCAGACATATACCTGTCGTCAATTATTAGACCTTATCACCCATTGTGTACATACTTAATCCAGAAATTTATTTCTCAATTCACAACTTCTTAGACTTAATTTCTTTAAGAGCAGTATTATCTCTTTATACCTAATAATTATCAAATAACTTATTTAAATTTTTTTAATTTTTTAATTTTCATGTTTCCTTTCTATCCCTTCTCTCCTCTCATCCTATCCTGTTCTTCTCTCGATATCATTTCTTTAAGCTTATATAATTTTAAGTGTTTCACTTCTTAAATTTAATTTTTTTTCCATTTTACTTGTTTATTTTTTAATCTCTCTCCTATCATTCTGTCCAAACCATCTCCCTCTCTGAGATTAGGACTTGGTTAAATTTACTCTCCTTTTACCTCTCCACATCTCTCTAGTCTTATTTGTGCCCACATTTCTCCCTAAAGCTAATAATTTCTGGTTTGCCAAATCCTTTTTTGCTGTTTTTAGACCATTAATACATAGTTGTTTGATGTTGAATAGATTGTATCTGTTGAACTAGATTGTATCTGCAGCCATTTTGATTATGCAACTACAGTACTATGGTTCATGCTTGCCTTAAAATAGTGTTCTAGTACAAAGTTGGTGTTTCTTTCATACCAAATGGGCAGAACAACCCGAAAAGCACAAAGAAAAGGCAAATCCAGGTATCTGACCTCCCACTCATGATAATCAGGTGACAGAATAGTTAATGAATAATCCAGAGGAGTTCCCAGAAAGCTGTACAAACACTACTGATAAACATTGTGAATGAAATGATTGAAAACTTACAAAGGACTCAGTGTGAGCATTCTAGGGAGCGAGAGGAGTCAAACCAAAGATTAATACAGGAATCTTGTGAGCATTAGGAAGCTACTTAAAGATTTTTTCCTTTTTTTTAGGCTTTTATTTTTTTATTGTGAAAATACTGTACAGAGGGGATACAATTACATGGGCAAGATAGTGAGTACATTTCTTATCAAGCATGTAGCCTCCTCCTTTGTTTACCCTTCCCATCCTTTCCCATCCCTCCCACCCACCCAAACCTCACCTCCAAAGTTGTAAAGTTTATTTTCGACATGATAATTGTACTTCTCATTGTTGCAATTGGTCCGCCTGTATCCTTATTTAAACGATTTGTTTTTCCCCTTCCCCTCCAGAAATTATACCGACATCAAATACAGTGAAAGCAGGGGTTATACTGTGGGGGAGGGACATAAAAAGCAACAAAGAAATAATCTTATAATTGCGTTAGAAACAAATGCCTGAAAGAAAAAAAAAACATTTAATATACATAACTTAGGGTTCATTTTCCTAACATCACCTTATCTGACGTTTTCTGCTTGACTCATACATATACTAGATATTGCAAATAAGAGAAACCATGGGACCTATGTTTCTTTGGGCTTGGCTTACTTCACTTAATATAATTGTTTCCAAGTCTTTCCATTTCCTAACAAATGGGGCAAAGTCATTCTTTCTGATGGAGGCATAGAATTCCATTGTGTATATATACCACATTTTCTTGATCCATTCATCTACTGAGGGACATCTAAGTTGGTTCCAGATCTTAGCTATGGTAAATAATGCTGCAATAAACATAGTTGTGCTGGTAGCTTTAGTGTGGTCTTGTTTGTAAACATTTGGGTAAATGCCCAAAAGTGGGATTGCTGGGTCATAGGGGAGCTCTATGTGGAGTCTTTTGAGGAACCTCCATACTACTTTCCAAAGTGGTTGAACAAATTTATACTCCCATCAACAATGAAGTAAGGTTCCCTTCTGTCCACATCCCCTCCAGCATCTGTTGTTATTAGAGTTCTTGATTTTTGCCCTTCTAACTGGGGTGAGGTGGTATCTCAATGTTGTTTTGATTTGCATTTCTATTATGGCTAGGGAGGTTGAGCATTTCTTCATGTGTCTATTGGCCATCCTTTCTTCCTCAGAGAATTTTCTCTTTAAGTCTTTAGCCCACTTATTTATTGGGCAGTTGTTTCTTTGAGGATTTGTTGTTGGGGGTTTAACTTAGGCAGCTACTTAAAGATTGATGCAGGAATTGCATTAGCATGTTGAGAAGAGTAAAAGAGAAATACAGGAAATGCATGAGCAGGCTGAGCACAGTCTAGAGAATTACAGGAATTGCGTGAACGTGACGAAGCTAATCAAAGAGTAATACAGGGATTGAGAGAGCGGGATGAGAATAGACAATGATCAATAGAGGCATTCATGGAATCCATAAATAGACAGTTTAAACAATTCAGGAGGACCACAAATGGAATGCTGAATGGAACCATAACCAGTCAACTAAGTCATTTGAGAATAAACACTGAACATCAAATTAATTAAGTAAAGTTCATACAAAATCGAAAACAAAGCTCCAACAAAGAATTTGAAGCGATCCAAGCCGACCAATTTGAAGGAAAAGAAATAAAAAACAAAGAAGAAATTCTTGACAGTAGGTTAAGCCATGCAGAAGATTGAATCTCTGGGATTGCAGACAGCCTAGATATTATAGAGAAAGAACATACAAATATCCAAGACAAATCCAAGAAATATCATAGATCTATTCAACACTTGGAAGACACCATCAGAAATCATAATCTGAGGATAATGGGTATAGAGGAGCACCTAGAGAAAGAAGTTAATGGTCTGGGAAATTTATTTAACAGAATCCTAGCAGATAACTTCCCAAACATGCAAAAAGATAGGCCTATTCAGATATAAGAAGCTTATAGAACCCCACATCGACCAGACCAGGGCAGGATATCCCACCAGTCACATTATAATCTGCACAGGATCAATTCAGACTAAGGAAAGGATCCTTAAATTTCTCAAGGAGAAAAGAACAATCACCTATAAACACAAACCAATTAGAATCACCCCAGATTTTTCAGCAAAGATGATTAAAGCAAGAAGAGCCTGGAATGGGAGATGCCATGTGGTAAAGACAAACAATTATCAATCAAGAATACCGAACCCAGCTAAACTCTCCTTCATAACCGAGGGTCAAATAAAAACTGTCCATAGCAAAGAAAAATTAAAACAGTATATCTCCACCAATCCAGCCCTATAAAAGACATTAAAGTTATCCCACACATAGAAAACCATCAAGAACACAGTAAGAGCCAAGAAACAGCATCCAAGGGAATAAAATTAGAAGTCAACACCAAAAGCCAACAAAGAAAGTCCTGTACAACATGGAGGCTGAACAACCGTTGAATCACCAGTAGGTCATGGAAGAGATTAGAAAGGAAATGCAAATGTTCATGATATTCAAAAATAATGAACACACAAATTACTAGCTTCTCTGTGACAGAGCAAAGGCATTACTCAATGGCAAGTTTATAGCTCTGAGTTCCTACAACAACAAATTAGAGAGATCTGAAACCAACAATTTAATAAGACATCTGAACCTCCTTGAAAAAGAGCAGCAAGATAAACCCCAATCAAGTAGATGGAAAGAAATAATAAAATTACATCAGAATTAAATGAATTAGAACCCAAAAACACCATAAAAAGAATCAACAAAACAAAGAGTTGGTTCTTCGAAAAAAATAACAAAATTGACATTCTCTTAGCAAATTGTTTCAAAAAGAAGAGAACATACCAAATAAAAAAACTCAGAGATGAGAATGGGAATGAGAAGCAACCAAGATTCAGAACATTATAAGGGAATACTTCTCAAACATTTATGCTAATAAGTTTAAAAACCTGGCAGAAATGGACTTTTTCCTAGCCATTTCCATGCCGTTGAATTTCCATACCAAAACTCAACCAAGATGAGTTAAATCAACTTAACATGCCCGTATCAAGCATAGCAATAGAAACAGGAATAAGAGACCTCCCATCTAAGAAAAGCCCAGGGCCAGATGGATTTACAGCAGAACTTTACAAGGTCTTCAAAGCAGAGCTCACACCAATACTCCTCCAACTCTTCAATGAAATTGAAAGGAAAAATTCAATACCAAATTCATTCTATGAAGCCATCATAACCCTTATCCCAAAAGCAAGCGGGGACTCATCAAAGAAAGAATTATAGACCCATTTCTTTGATGAACATTGATGAAAAACTTCTCAACAAAATTTTGGCAAATCGCCTTTGACAATTCCTCCAAAAAATCATACAGGATTTATATCCGAGATGCAAATCTGGTTCAAAATTTGCAAATCAATTAATATAATTCATCACATCAGCAAGAGCAAGAATAAGAACATGGTTATCTCAAGAGATGCAGAAAAAGCCTTTGACAAGATACAACACCCCTTTATGATGAAGGCTCTGGAAAACCTATGAATCCAGGGAACTTTCCTCAATACAATAAAGCCTGTATATGACAAACCTACAGACATCATTATACTTATTGGTGGAAAAATAATGCCATTTCCTCTTAACTCAGGAACAAGACAAGGATGTCCAATCTCTCCACTTCTCTTCAATTTAGTATAAGAATGCGTAGCTACAGCAATAAGATAGGATGCAAACATAACAGGGATCCAAATAGGGAAAGATGATATAAAACTCTCCCTATTTGCAGATGACATGATGTTGTATTTAAATAATCCCACCGACTCAACTCTGAAATTATTCATGCTGATTCAAAACGTTGGCAAAGTAGCAGGGGAAAAATTAACTCTCAAAAATCAGTGGCTTTTCTGTATGCCAAGAATGAGAAAAGCATGGCTGAAATCAGGAAAGCAACTCCATTCATTATAGCCCCACAAAAATAAAATACCTAAGAATTAATCAAAGAAGTGAAGGATCTTTATGATGAAAACTTTAAAAGCCTGAAAAAGGAAATCAAAACGGAACTTACAAAGTGGAAAAACTTCCCATGCTCGTGGATTGGAAGAATCAACATCGTGAAAATGACAGTACTTCCCTAGACTATCTAAAAATTCAGTGCAATACTTATCGATATTACAAACTCATTCCTCAAGGAAATAGAAGAGGCAATCTAAAAATTCATATGGAACAACAAAAGACACAGGATAGCAAAAATGATCCTTAACAGAAAGAACAGTGCTGCAGGAATATCAATACCAAATTTCAAACTCTACTACAAAGCCATAGTAATCAAAACAGCTAGGTATTGGCACAAGAACAGACCTCAGGACTAATGGAATAGAATTGAAAATCCAGAAATGAACCAACAGACCTATAGCCACCTACTCTTCGATGAGTGAGCTAAAAAAAAATAGAATGGAAGAAAGACAGCCTCTTCAGTATATGGTGTTGACAAAATTGGTTAATCACTTGTAGAAAACTAAAGCTAGATCCATATATATCACACTGCACAAGAATCAACTCCAAATGGATGAAAGACCTTGGAGTCAAAGCAGACACCCTGAAAACATTGCAGGACAAACTAGGAGATAACCTATGTCTCCTTGCCACAGACCAAAATTTTCTTAATAGATACCAGAAACACAACAAATCAAAGAAAGGTTGGACAAATGGAATTGCATGAAATTGCAGAGCTTCAGAATGGCAAAGGATAAAACTAGGAAGATCAATAGAAAGCCCATATATTGGGAGAGATCTTCACTAGCCATACAACAGACATAGGTTTCATATTTAAAATATGCCTGGAACTCAAAAAATTAAATCCCCAACAACAAATCCTCAAAGAAACAACTGCCCAATAAATGAGTGGGCTAAAGACTAAAAAGAAACCTCTCTGAAGAGCAAAGAAGGATGGCCAATAGACACATGAAGAAATGCTCAACCTCCCTAGCAATAAAAGAAATGCAAATCTAAACTACACTGAAATACCACCTTACCCCAGTTAGAATGGTTATAATGTGGAACAGTAATATAACAGAAGCTGGACGGGATGTTGGTGGGACTGTAATCTTGTATAACCACGTTGGAAAGTGGTGTGGAGCTTGCTCAAAAGACTCCACATAGAGTTCTCCTATGACACAGCAATCCCACTTTTGTGCTTTTATCCAAATGATCACCAAAAGGCCCATACTAAATCTACCAGCATATCTATGTTTATTGCAGCATTATTTACCATAGCTCAGATATGGAACCAACCCAGATGCCCCTCAGTAGATGAATGGATCAAGAAAATATGGTATATATACACAAAGGAATTCTATGCCTTCATCAGAAAAAAATTGCATTGCACCGTTTGTTAGGAAATGAAAAGTCATGGAAAAAATTATATTAAGTGAAGTAATCCATGCCCAAAGAAACATAGGTTCCATGGTTTCCCTTATTTGCAATAACTAGTATATGTCTGAGATAAACACAAACTGTCAGACAAGTTGATGTTAGGTGAAATGAACACCACGATAAGGACTTTCTTGCTATTGTTTCTAGCATATTTGCTACATGATTTCTTTGTTACTTTGTCTGTCCCTCCCCCATGCTTTAATCTCTATTTTCACTGTATTTGATTTTGTTATAATTTGGGGAGGGGAACAGAAAAACAAATTGGGATACAGGTGGACACATTGCAACAATGACATGTACAATACTATATGTCTAAAATCAAAATTTATATCTTTGGCGTGGGGGGGCGGTTTGCGGGGGGCATAAAGGGAAATGGGATGGGATAGAAAGGGGAAACAAGGGAGGAGGCAATAATGCTCGATAACAAATATACTAATTACTTTCTTCATGTAATTTTAAAACTCTCTGTATGTTCACATTAAAAAATCATGAAATAATAAAGTAAAAATCCATGCCAATTTTTTTTTGTCTGTCGTGGGGCTTGAATGACGGGCCTAGGCACTGTCCCTCAGCTCTTTAGCTCAGAGATAGCACTGTACCACTTGAGCCACAGTGCCGTTTCCAGTTTTCAAGAGATATATTGGAAATAAGAGTCTCACAGACTTTTCTGCCCAGTCTGGCTTTGAACTACTATCCTCAGATCTCAGACTTTTGGGTAGCTAGGATTACAGGCATGAGCCACCAAAGCCCAGATTCAGGACAATTTTTAAAAAGCAAACTTATGGAAACTTCTGGATTTTTCTAATCAACAATATTATATTTTCAGCATTAGTTTATAACTATAAGTTATTTTTAGATGTACCTTGTAATTTTTTAATAGAATCAAATATAAGTTTTATTATTACTCTGTATCTCACAAAAATCCACTGTAATTTACTTTCCCCAAAGTCAATTGTTACATACTCTATTACTCATTATTATTAGTACACTCTATATTACATATAATTTGAAGTGAAAATAATTTGGACCATTTCGTATAAATTGGTTGTTGCTACTTTAGCATTATAAATTCACATCTGTGATTTTAAATGAAGGAAAGAAGATTTTCGAGTTAAAATGAAATATGAATGTGTAATGTGTCCCAATTAAACCAAAATTTCTGAGTTTATACGGACAAAAATACTTTCTTTCCACTAAAGTCTTTGAGGTAATACCATTGGAGATAGTGAGGCAAGAGGAGGAAGAATTAAAATCATGTCAAACAATGTCTGTTATTCTGCTACAACCTCCATTATGAAGACCAGCCCATTCCCAGATGTCACAAAATTTCAAGTGTCTCTCTTAAAATTCTATTTGGAAAAGTTCTAAATCACTGATTCTTTTTGCAATTTCTGTTATATGAAACAAATCATTGACTCAAAACCATTGAAATAAAATGCGCACATATGTTGAAGTCACTACAACTGGAAAAACAACCAACAAAGTACAACTCCCCCAGGAACAAAAACATGCTTTGCCCATTTTTTTAAGCACAAAAACCTCAAATAGATATTAACTTGGAGTAGAGCCATAAAGATAACTGTATCTCATAAATACAGTTGTGTTAATTTGTAATTAAAATCTTCTAGATAAACCTAATAGAGCAAATGCCTTGAATGGATCAAATTGTTTAAAACAAATGTGACTGTATGTGGAATGAGATCTGCACATATTTAAAAGAATAAAATAACATAATCATAACGTAAGTAAAAAAATTCAGAAATGTAATGAATAAGTCCAATAGCATCCATACTGAGAACTAATGCCTACTGGTATAACAAGAAAAATATGCAAATAATAGAATCTGAGCAGTGTACATGAGTGTCCATAATTTTAAACTACTCCAAATTACACTTTGTAGAAACCTGAATGTGGCTTATTTAAGGAAAAACATCAACATATGACATAAATGAAATTAAAAATCTCATGAAAAGAGAGAAGGAGTTTCTGGAAAATAATAGTTTTAACTAATGGTGGTCAAAATATTTCTAGTACTGACAAAATTGCATACCTATTTATTTATATCCAAAAAAGCAACCAAGTTTTTCGAGCTGATTTGAAACTTGGGCAAAGTAGCAGGATACATCTGTAACATTATTATGGATGTTGACTCTGGCATGGAATTCATTTCCTCTTTTATCTTACAAATGAATATATGAAAGAACATAAATTCTCTAACTAAATATCAAGACCTAACTAAACATATCACCAGAAAAGTCATCATGTAAGCCGTATTGCAAATGGGGTAAAAGAAAAATACGTCATAGTGATTCTTTATTTATTGTATATGTTGATGTTTTCCATAAATTATTTCCTTTAGTTTGCATTTTCAAAACATTGTGTTACATGATGCATATCTTGGTAACTAATTTTGGATGCCTCCTTAAATTTTGTTCTGAGTAAAATGTCTCACTTCAGTTCCTAACCCATGAAATTATGTTGATTCCCAAAACATTCTAATAACCACTATATACAATACACAAAATCTCATACGCATGACACCAGTAAGCATTGGTTATCATTTTGATATCAGCTCCCATGACTTATAATGCCTATCTGCATGAGTATCGTTGTACGGAGACCCCTCAGCCTAAAGTTAGCCACTGTTAAAAAATGTTTATATCTTTATTTGTCGCCCATCAGAGATTAAATCTGAGTATAAAGCCTAAGGAAAATGATAAAGAAAGAATTTAGCTTTTCTGGATATAAATAAACAAAATGCAGCATAGAGTAGCTCACTGGTTTAAAGTCAACCTATTTCACCAAAACATTCTAAGCATTACCTTACAATGTGTATTATTCTCATGAAGGGAGTGGGGATTTTGAGAAGAGGACTAACCAATCATTGTCTTCATATATATATAATTTGGATTTATCTCTAAATTTCGCTATAAACATTTCTGATAAAAAACTGAATAATTGATTTTCTGGTCAGGTATAATATATCCTAGTTTTATATACCAAACTACAGTCAGAAAATGCAATATAACAATTAACTAGAAAAAGTCCTGGCAGAAAAAATGGCATCTCTTTATTATGTGATGCCCAATTCATAGGTATTATGTCTCCAGTTAATGAATGTGATTATTTAAATGCTTCATAAAGTTTTAATTAAAATCCATCAGTGTACTATAATATAATTGTGGATAATTTTATCCTAGAATCATTCGTGAACTGCCTATTCAATCAAGACGTTCATCAAATTCATTTGGTATTCATATGGATATGAATGAGTTTCTTAGCATCTCTTGCCATTTGGAGGTGGCAGGACCAGGATTCGAGCTGTGGGCTTCAGCTCCCAGCACTTCAAACTGAGGATCGGGAACTCACCTGGCTGTCCAAGAACATCAGCAAGACCAATGATTAGGCAGGCACCAGTGGCTCTCAGCAGTCCTCCTTGATACTTAAAAGGCTGTGATAGAAGGATCATGGTTCAAATCATCCTAGGCAGGAAAGTCCTTGAGAGCCCTGTCCAACTTCAGGGCCAACAAAGCCAGAAGTATAGCCGTATGTCTCCAGTGTTAGAGGGCTATCCTTAAGTAAAAGCAGCTCACGGACTATGCCCAGATCCTGAGTTCAAGATCCAGGATTGGCAGCAAACAGACATACACAACAATCTGTGCAGCCATCCACTTAAAGCAGGTCACCCTCAACAGCCTTTATTTACATTTTATTTTGAGGCCAATGCAGGAAGAATCACAAAACAGGCAGGGGAAGAGAAGATCAGGTTTCTTAGAAGTAACCAGTATTCAGAAAATTAAACTTGGGGACGTAAAATGGTAGCCTACTTATGTAAAAATTAACATTAAGAAAAAGATGAAGGGGCTGGGAATGTGTATTAGTGGGAGAATGCTTGCCTAGCATGCAAGAAGCCCTGGGTTCAATTTCACAGTAGCACATTCAAGAAAAAACCAGAATTGGTGCTGTGGCTCAAGTGGTAGCATGCTAGAGACAGTGCCAGGCCTTCTGTTCAACCCAAGAACTGGCAAATAAATAGCTACTTAGGTAGGTAGTTAGGTAGATCCTTAGATAGATAGATAGATGGATCGATCGATAAATAGATAGATAGATAGATAGATAGATAGATAGATAGATAGATAGATAGATAGATAGATAGATAGATAGATAGATAGATAGATAGATAGATAGATAGATGATAGATAGATAGATAGATAGATAGATAGATAGATAGATAGATAGATAGATAGAGAGAAATATGATAGATGAATTTGGACTTGGATGTCAGTAGGAAAGTAAGGAAGAATTCCAAGTCATTAGGCCTTCTGCAATGTGCCAGGACACCAACATGACCTTCACACAACCAGAGAACAGTAAGACTGTCTCTTTCCACTTCTCAGGTAGCCAAGGGCCCCAGAGTCAAGAGGGCAGAGCCAAGTTCTAACTGAGGGTCTTGGAGACAGAAGAGAAAAGGCCTTGCCTCTCTTGGACCGGGGATTTGCATTAATGATGTGGAGAATGAAGGAAGGAGAATGGACTGGCAGAGGTAGAAGAAGGGCCTTCAAATCTGACAGATGGAGAGTCAAAGACCCACTCCCTAAGACCAAAGAGCAAGGCTTTCTACTTTGTTCCTGCCCCCTCCCCCAATAAATTGGCTCTCTATTGTTAAATTAAAGATAGCCTGAGGCTCCCTTTGCCTGAGGGAGGAAGGTTAGTCATTGTTTGAAGAGGCTGAGAAAAGCCTGATCCTTGTGTAACTCTGACAAATGTTTCATGTTTCCCCTCATTGCTGGCCATGCCTGGAATGTTGAGTGTGTACATTCTGCCTCCTAACCTTGGATGCCTTTTTCTCTTCACCTAGCCTGGCTTTTGTAACTGTTTTCTACATTCAAATATTGTTACATTGAAGTTCTTCCTGCAAACAGGGCTAGTGCTTGGATGCTGAGAACTTCATTTGAACCCAAGATGGGTCAAATAATATTTCTTTCCTGCTTTTATAGCTCAAGAACTCTAAGAACCTTTAGCGTATGAGTAACTTCTCATCACCAAGGGAAACACAGGAAGCTCTTGAACATCTGACCTTTGAGAAGTGGAATTCAGAGTTTCAGAATTTTCTGCCCTTATTGGCTTCACCCTGTGATCCTCAGACCTCAGCCTCCTGAGCTAGGGTGACAGGCGTTAGCTACTGGTGCTCTGTAATGACATTGGCATTACAAGTCAACTGCTTATCACAAAGGCTTGGGCAGCATATTGAGCCTTTCAACAATGGACTTTTCAGAACCCTGTAGGACACAAGGTTATAATGCTAGAGTCTGAGAGGCTGTGTGTATGGATGGGCTACACTTGAACCTTGAGCTCTGACTCCAATTCTGGTGTACATGAGCATTCATTTTCCAGAGAATGTTATCCTAATTAGCAAATAGCAAAAGTACTTCGCTTAACCCTCACTTTTTTCCACTTTTGTGTCTCAAACTCAAGCCTGAGCACTGTCCCTGAGCCCTTCAGCTCAAGGCGAAGTCTCTACCACTTGCCCGACAGCAAACCTAACAGGTTTTCCTTGCCTAGGCTGTCTTTGAAATGTGGTGTTCAGATCTCAGCCTCCTGAGAAGTTATAGTTCCAGTTGTGAGCCACAGGCATCTGGCCTACTGTTTTTGACAGTCCAGGCACTTGATCTTAGGCCCTGGGTACTGTTTCTGAGCTCCCTTTTCTCAAGCCTAGGGCTGTGCCACTTGAGCCACTCTGATTATGTGGCACTGAGGATTCAAACCCTAGCATTCATGCATCCTGAGCCAACTCTCTACCACTAAGCCACATTTCTAGCCCCACCCTTACAGTTTTATCCCTCAATTTGCCTATCCCCAAGAAAAGACTTCTGAGTAAAACTCATCTAAGGAAATTCCTATAGGAAGGTTCCAAAGATAAAAACACAAAGCTCATACTTGGGAGAGACTCTAAACATGTGAAGACTGTGACAAATGCTTCCATTTAATTATGTATCATGTTTCAACACTTAATAAAATATTAATGAAAAACAAGTCAATGTCCTAAATTATTGTGTATAAATTTATAATAAATGTACAACATGTACTAAATATTATGTGTGTAAAAATACTATATAAAATATATAAAATAAATAAATGAATCAAGTAAAAAATAAAATAAATACAAAAATCAATAATAAAAATCATAATATGTAATACACATACATATGTAAATATATATCATATATTACCCATATATAGAAAATTTTTTTTCCATTGCAGGGCTTTCATTCAGACCCTTGTAACTCTTGCCTGAATTTCTTTTCCTCAAGGACAGTAAGCTTTGTCTTCACCCATGGTGCAAAAGAGTTACCTGGATGGTGAGATCAAATCCCAGCAATGATGGAAATACTGGCCCAAGTTCCAAGATAGTGACAATTTTTTAATGCAAGCAGTTATTCAGTGACATACTGAACATTTTTTTCAAAAGCAGTATAGAATTTTGTACATCTATTCAGACATCTTTCTCTTACCCCCAAAATGCTTCTTTTGAGCACTACTTTTCTTCATTTTTTTGTTGTAAAAATGTTTTACAGACAGGTTACAGTTAAATGAGCATGGTAATGAGTACATTTCCTATTGGGCATTGTTGCTTCCTCCTTTGTTTTCCCCCTACCCTCCCTTCCTTCCCATCTCCACAACTACTCCCCCTGCCTAGCTCAATGACTTAATTTTTATTTTTGGATTTGTATGGGGTTTGAACTCAAGTAGTGGAAACTCTGCACTTTCCCTCACATTGCTACATATTTACCAAGACCCTGAGTTCAAACCCCAGGCTAGGAAAAAAACTGGTAGAAATTCAAAACAAGGGAGCTTTGTTTCTTTTTTAATTTAAATGATTTTTTTTTATTTTTTCTTTATTTTGCCGACATGGGGCTTGAGCTCAGGTAGTGGCAACTCTGCCTCAGCTTCAATTGCCCTAGTGTGGGGTGCATCCTCGGACCCATAGACAATCCAGGGATCCTAGGTCCAGAGGGCTTGCAGGAAGAAAAATAAGTAACATAGCATAAAAAGTGGCGAGCTGCAGAGGGCTGGGTGTTTTACGTTTTTTTATTTGCAGGGTTACCATCCTGGGTCTGAATGACATGGCTGCAAAATGAACCTGACCTGTCATATCTCAATGCTGGCATGCTATCAGGGAATCCATAGGCCAACCTCTCAACATAGGCCCTGGGTTCAAATCCCGGTCCTGACACCTACCAATGACAGAGGATCACAAAAGACTCATTCCTATGTATAGGAATACCAATTGAGAGTAGTTCATGCTTTGGTCTAGTGTAAAATTGGATGCAATAATCCTATGACGCTGATTGATCTTAATTAATAGATTATTATGCATGAAAAGAATAATATTCGTTCAATGGTGGTATAATAAATCCTAAGAGTTAGTAGGAACATAGTAAGTGTCCTTCAATCATAGATAGATAGCTCTGGTGCTCTTTACCAATACATATTTATTTGTATACTCCCCCCTGCCTATCCATGTATCACTGTTTTGGGCAATTCTGGGACTGGTTCTCAGCACCTGGGAACCACATGACAGCTTCATTGATTAGATGCTGCCATGCTCACGCTCATCCATTTTTGAATTGGGCTTGCTTATCCCTGAGATCATATCCTAGCACTGCCAAAAATTTAATCTTGGAGTAAGAAGCCAAGTATGGCACATGTTTTCCTTTTCTGGAAGAGTCTTCCATGTCAGGCATGATGGAGAACGTATAGACAAATTGGGATGCTGTGATATAAGATGTAAACAATGTAATAAATGTTAGAGGGGTCATCAGAGTCAATAAAATAAATGGAAAATAAATGAATAAAACAAGAAATAAAATGAATATCCACAGCCAACAAAATATGGAATATCTGCATGGAAGTATAAATCCTATCTTTAAAATCATATAAGGAGTATGTTTTCCAGGCCTGAGGCTTGAATTCAGGCCTAGGGAACAGGCCTGCCTTTCTTGTCTTCAAGTATGGTCAGATTCCCTTCCCTCACGGTGTTGCATATTTACCCAGACCTTGAGTTCAAATCCCAGGCCTGGCAGAAAAAAATGGCATGAATTGCAAACTAGGGAGCTAAATATGTTTTGTTAATTGCAGGCCAATGGAGAAGCCATAGTCTCGCCCAGCAACATAGGCCTACATTTGGAATACCAGTCATGCCACTTCTGGATGGTGGGAGATCCTAAGAGGTTCGTTCCTATCCACAGGAATAACGATGGAATGTTATCAATGTCACAGTTGAATGAGATGCTCATGAATGATACTTGTATACAATTAGACATCATGATTTCAGTCGGTTGATTGATTTTATTAATATCTTATGAAGCATTAAAAGAATAATATTTCTCACAAGAACACAATAATTTCAGGACACTGATTTACTTAATAGTTTATTAAAGATGAAAATAATAACATAAATTACATGGAGGCATAATAAACACCCAAGAATTTGTAGGAATATAGTCTATATAAATGAACAATGGATAGACATCTCTGGCACTGTATAAAGATATATATTTATTAGCATACTACAATCTGCGTGTCAATCTGTACTTGTTTGGTCAACACCTTGTTCTTGATCTCAGATCTTGGGAACTGCCTATCAGCTCAATTTGCCACAAGATGTCATGCTGACACACAACTTTTCATGAATTTTTCCCTGTAGGCCATGAGTTCAGATGCCTGCCAGCATGCCCAAACAATGAATCATGGAGTAAGAAACTGATGGTGACACGTTTTCCTTTTCTGGGAAAGTCCGGAGTGTCAGGTATAAGTGGAATATATATGCAGACATATATCCTATTTAATCAATGTAATCAAAGTTCTATGTGCCATATTAGTCAATTAAATAGTCAATACATGTCGGATCTTCGTCTGTCCTAAGAAAGAAGGATGGGGTCCAAGGAAATATAAGTGCACTTGCTCACCAGTTCCCCCCCCCCCTTAGCCCGGGAGACATTCAGACAAAGCGGGGAGTCAAGTCAAGCAAGAACTCGTTTATTACCAAACAGAAAACATCTTTTAAAGGGAAAATCTGCTTGGCATGGAAGGGGAGGGAAAGGAACCAACCAATCACTGTAAAGGTCACACCCTATCCTGCGCCTAAGCTTTATCCAATCAGATTTTAAGGTAAACAACTTGGGCTCTGACCACTCAACTTCCTCTCACTGCATCTTTTCTGCCCATGTACCCCACAAATACATGAATCAAACAAAAAATAAAATGAATAGCTACACTGAACCCAATAGGGAGTCAACCTATGAATGTAAATATAAATTATATATTTAAAATGTACACAAATAGGATGTATTCTAGTGCTGGGGATCGATTTCAGACCTAAGGAACAGACATGAATTTCTTGACTTCAAGAAGGCTAGCTTCCTCTTTCCACACAGTGCAACAGAGTTACCCAGATCATGAGTTCTGATCCCAGTCCTGGCAGAAAAAATGGCACCTTTATACTATGTGACACCCAATTCTTTGGTATTTCATTATGCCTCCAGTTAATGAATGTGATTGTTTAAATACTTCATAAAGTATTGATTAAAATTGAACGGTGTTCTCTAATATAATTGTGTATAAATTTATCCTAGAATTTTTTAAGAACTGTTCATTCAATCATAACATATATCACATTCCAATGGTATTCATATAGATAGGAATGAGTTTCTAAGGATGTCCTTCCATTTGCAGGTGGCAGGACCAGGATTCCAACTGTGGGCTCCAGCTCCCACCACTTAATCCCAAGGATAGGGAACTCAACTGTCTGTCCAAGAACAGAAAGACCAATGATTAGGCAGGCACCAGTGGCTCTCAGCAGTCCTCATTGATGCTTACAAGGCTGTGATAGGAGGATCATGGACAAAGTCACTTTAGGCAGGAAAGTCCTTGAGACCTCTGTCCAACTTCAGTGCCAACAAAGCCAGAAGTAGAGCCATGTGGCTCCAGTGGTAGAGGGCTAGCCTTGATCAAAAGCAGTTCACAGACTGCGCAGATCCTGAGTTCAAGATCTGAGACTGGCAACAAACAGACATACACAAAAATCTGTGTAGCCACATTCTTGTCCCCAGGTCACCCTCTTGTCTTCAACTGAATTGGACAGAGTTCCCTGGGAAAAGGGCTGGGGGAGCTGCTGTCATGTTGACTCCACACATTTTGCCTGCATCACAGGATTCCGACCACACCCCCATGCTTTCATGTTCTTTCTGAGCAAGGGGATACAACAATTGTGGCCACACCCACATTCCATGCTGTCCAGCACCAGGATTGCCTCTGTTGGTTGACACCACCACTAGCAGTTGAGGAAGGTAGAGGTGACTGAGTGGTGAGCAAGAGCTCCAGTCCACTTTGGAGTAGAGTTGAAATTGACGTCCTAGTCAGTGAGTGGGAGAATAGAGGATTTCCCAGAGCCTGGGAACATGGCCAGCCCATCTTTCCCATCCCAGAGCTCAGATGTCTGAAACAACAAAACTCCATGAGAGCTGTGGGCAAGAAAGTACTGCCAGAACACCGGCAGAAGAATTCTCCCATCAGACCTGCAACATTCAAGAAAACAAAGAACACGAAAAAAGGAGGGTTCTTCAAGACAAACACCAGTGGGGAAGGTGATTCACCAGAGGGTCCAGTCAAAGGTGACGCTGACCGCGGGCCTCCCTTGCCTTTGGACCCAGTCACAGTCACCAGGGTCCAGAGTGTCAAGGGTCCCTATACCACCAAGGATCTTTAGAGGTGCTACAGACACATGGTGCCTGCCCTGGACCACAGCAAAAGAAGAAACCATGTATGCTGTGCCAAGATCCAACCACTGAAGCTGGAAAAGACAGACCTGCAGGATTGACGGGAGAAAGAGAGGGAGAAGGTAGCCCAGGTGCACGAGGCACAGAAAAACAGAGCTAGACATCCACAAGCCACCCATACAGAGGATGTTTTCCACAGAAAGTAATTTACAATTTGCACTGGGCTAATGAAGCAGGAGGCCAATGACAGAGAAAGGTAGCAAGAAGCTCTCACCATTCACCTGCAGGCCACAGGGTGTAACGTGTTGGAGCTGGAGATGGCATTCGCTGCTGCACAGAAGACTGAAATGTTCTTCGAACAGCTGAATGATGTGACACTTCAGCTCAAGGAAAATACCAGAAGCTTCAATGACCTGGAGCAATTGAACACAGAGTTGCAGGAGAAGCTGGAAGCGATCTGGACAAAGAAGAGCAATAGGAAAAACAGAATCTGCAAGTTTCAACAAGTGCTGGTGGGGCATGAGGTAAAGAGACTACTGGAAAACCTGAGCTGGATGGTGACCTCAGCAATTCTGGAAAGAGACACCTTGATGGAGAGCCTGAGCATTGAGAGGTCCACATGGAAGGAGGAGGCTCAGTGGCTGACCAAGCAGGTGAACCAACTGACAGAGGAGAAGGAGCAAAGCACGAGGCAGGTGCTGGCCCTAGAGAATGAGCTGGAGGAACTGGAAGGATGCTGGCAGAGCCTCGGCCCTATGCAGGACCATCTCAGGCCGAGTGGCAGTTGCAGGCCCATGCCTACTGCATGCAGATGGAGTTGAAAAACCTGGAGGAACAACTTCACATCCAGGTCCAGGAAATCCAGAGGCTCGGTCTCCAGAATGTGGAGCAGCGGGAGTAACTATGGAGACTGGATGAGAAGGCCTAGGATTTGCAGTAGATCCCCAAGACCTATGATGCTCATGTGTGTGTGACCCATAGATAGAGCTGGCCCTCCTGTGGGATGCTCTCCACAAGGTGAGGTATAAGAAGGAGGAGCTCACCAGCATTCTGGAGCTCAGAGCCACCTGTGAGCAACACATTGCCTCCAAAGAGCAGCTGAACTCAAAGAAGGAGGCCTTGCAGCAGCACTTGCAGAGGCAGACCCAGGTGCTAGAGCAGCTGAAGCAAGTGCAGGGCCGACCAACTGGGGGTACCAGGTGGTGCCCCCAAAGTAGCAGGATACTCCCAAGTGCCTAGAAGTGACCATACCACAGGAGGAGCGCCTGCAGGCCCACCTGATCATGGCTTTCACTGGGGAGGGTAAGTTTTGAGCCCTGGAGAAGCAAAAGTTGAGGAGGTGACTCCTCCACAAAGTGAGCATCGCAGAGGTTGGAGACATGACCCAGATCTACAAGGATGTGGGTCTGCAAGCGCTCTCAGAGGCTGAGATCCACAGGGGGAAACTCCTGCTGCAGTAGCAGTGACCCCAGTGCAGTTGCATGGCCAACCTGGCAGCTCAGTGTCAGACAGAGCTGGAGGCACAGGCACCCCCACCCTGTGAGCTGCCACCACAGCAGGCTTGGGGATGGGTGTCTGAGAAGAAAATCTGCTTCATCCATGACTTATATGATGAAGTGGATATCCATAGTCCGGCAGATGAATTCCAAAATCGAAGCAGCCAGCTGTTGGCACACATCCACACTGTCAAGGAGTCCCTTGTCGCATGTAAGGAGCAAATGTTCGTCCTGGATGAGCTGTGTCAAGAGAAAGCCAAGTGTGTGTGCCGGCTCACCCAGGAGAAGATGGAGAAGAAGAGAGAGCTGCAGGAGCTGCTGTTACTCCTCGCAGGGGAAGGAGTGGACAGCGGGCTCCATATGCCGGCACAGGCAGAGCACCCCCCCTCACTTCTCCTAATGCCTCAGGCTCCAGGGTGGGCGAAATGAGTGAGGAACACAAAGGTTTTGAAGAATTGCAACATTAAGACAACTTGGACACTGCCAGAGTAGTGATCGGGGTTCACGACCTCGTAGATGACTCCACCACAGAGCACATTCTAGAGCAGATGACCCACACCCAGAGCAGCCTAGAGCTCGTAGACTCGGGCAAGGAGCACTCTCTCCCATTCTTCTGTAGACTGATGTGGATGATGACTCTCTATGTGAAATACTGACTCTCCAAAGCCAATGCAGCCACCAGAATTGGTTGGCCAGGTGGCCTTCTCTCAGGCCTCCATCTGCTGTGAGATGGGAAATGTAAACTTCGGGTCAGGTAGGGCAGAGGCTGCCGGGAAACGGCTCAAATTCAAGGGACATCTAATGGCCCATTGGTGGCCAGGGAAGAGACCCATGTTATGCTTATCCCAAACAATAAATTGTTTTCAAGGGGAAGAAAATCCTACAACAAAGGTTTGTTCTTCCAGTCCTGGGGCTTGAACTTAGGGCCTGGCTACTCTCCCTGAGCTCTTTTTGATCAAAGCTGGCACTCTACCCATTGAGCCCCACCTCCCCTTCCAGCTTTTTCTGTGTGGAATTGAACCAAGGGTGTTAGGCATGCTAGGCAACCACTCTACCACTGAGCCACATTCTCAGCTAGGATGATTCTCCCCCCTCCCAAAACCATATGGCCATTCCTCAAATAAATAGGAAGTAGAGGCTAGGATGAATATGAAGCACAAGTATGGTTCACAGAGAAATACTCTCGTGCCCCCTTTTTGACCCCCTTAGTTGAAGTATCTCTTCTACCATTTAGGGATGAGAGAGGGAGAAGGAGTCCCAAGAGAGGAGTACCAAGAAGAATAGTCCCCTGAGCCCCACAGCTTACCACACACAAGTGGTCCTCTAGACTCCAATATTACCTGATTCAATATGGAGTCTACACTGTCTCCATATCACTTCAATGCTCAGCATGAAATAAAGGTCAGCCTTGTCCTTAGCCCACACACAGGGTAGAAGCTCCTAGTCCCAGACTGAGTTCCACCTCTGACTGCCCCGAGTTAGGCTGGACCCACCACTCACCACAATGGTGGCAGTGATGACCTCATGCATAGATTCCAGGAAGAAGGTCTATGGTAAAGGGCAAAAGCAGCAGGGTGAGCAGGGGGAAGGAGCTGGGGCAATTGATCTGGGATCTTCCTCCTTGGAGCCCTCCCATCAAGCCAAAGCCATGCTGACCCAAAGCAGGGCCAAGGCCAGTGTGAGACAAGATGGAGGAGCATGGTACTAAAGGAGGTACTGCTTTGTCTTGGAGCACTTGAAAATTTCAATTATATGTGGCCCATGCCAATCCCAAAGCCAACATGCAATGGCTTTCCTTGTTGTTGTCCCTGAGCGCTGTCCCTGAGCTCTTTTTCTCAAGGCTGGCACTCTATCACTTGAGCCACAGGGACTCTTCTTGTTTTCTGATGATTCATCAAGGATAAGAGTCTCACACACTTTCCTGCCCAGGCTGTCTTGGCACCATGATCCTCCAGATCTCAGCTTCCTGAGTATCTCAGGTGACAGGTATGACCCACCAGTGCCCAGCATGTGATGCCTTTTGAAGGCATCTTGGCAAGTCTGTAAAAGGAGCCAAAAAGGGCCTGGATAGACCATGACCCAATCAAGGAGCTGGGATGGGGGAAGACTGTCCTTTTAGCCATCCTGTTCCCCAAAATTAAAGATGCCAAGTGGTGTTGGATGCATCAAACACCTAGGCCAACAGCCATCAGGCTTAGTGGGGAAAAGGTACAGAATATCCAAAGATAGCAGTGTCGAAATCTCTGATTTTGCATGCATATGGTGTGTGTGTGTGTGTGTGTGTGTGTGTGTGTGTGTGTGTGTGTGTGTGTGTGTGTGTGTGTGTGTGTGTGAACTCAGGGCCTAGGCTCTAGCCCTGAGTTTTCTTGCTCAAGGCTAGTGCTCTGCCACTTGAGCCACAGCCCCACTTGCTTTTTGATGGTTAATTATAGGTAAGAGTCTCAAGGACTTTCCTGTCCAGGAAGGCTTTGAAGCATGATAGTGGCCCCAGGGAAGCAAGAGTAAACACAACTCACAGGGACAATCCTTATGGAGGGAGACTCCTCCTCCCTGGTGGCCAGATGGGGGACATGCGGCCCCTTGCCATAATCCTCTAGAGTTCAATTGGTGGAAGTGACCATGGCCAAGCTGACTTTTGCTCACCCTGAGTGCTGATGCCAGAGCAGATCTGTTCCACCCTAGGCCAAGAGCGGGCATTACCTGGTGTGACATGTTGCAGCTCTTGCCCCTCCTGGCCAAAAATCATGGTCTAAGAGGTCAATTTACTATTGCTCAGATCCACATTGCACCCATGACATGCCATTCTGATGTTCTCCATGCCCCAAGACTCTAGCCTTCTCTGGTACTGTGGCCCGCTCTGTAGGCAATGGCCTCCAAACGGACTGCTCTCAAGACTTGTAGGACACCTAGACATTGGGAGACCCTCAGTGGCCCACTGGAAAGTACTCTGCCTAGAGCCACAGAGTGAGGTTCAAGCAGGCCAAGGGTTGGTCATGGGGTCTGAACTCTGGGCCTGGACGCTCTCCCCCAGCTTTTCAGCTTACCACTTGAGCTACAGAGCCCTTCTGGTTTTCTGGAGGTTCCTTGGAGGTCAGAGTCTCCAAGAATTTCCTCCCCGGGCTGGCTTGGAACCGCAATCCTCACATCTCAGCCTCCTGAGGAGCTAGGAAGACAGGCATAAGTCACCAGTGCCTGGCTAATCTGGCCTTTCACCACAATATACTAGGAACTCCTGAAAGCTTTTCTTTATTTTTTCGTGCCAGTACTGGGGCTTGAACTCAGATTCTGGGCTCTGGTCTCTTAAATTTTCCGTCAAAGTTAGCACTTAGCACTCTACCACTTGACCCACAGGCCCACTTCTGGCTTTTGGTAGTTAATCAGCAAGAAGAGTTTCACTAACTTTCCTCCCCTGAGCTGGCTTGACCCATGATCTCTGAATTCAGTTTCCTGAGTAGTTAGGATTTACAGGGGTTGAGCCACTGCTCGCATTGGGCTAGAACCTTTTCTTAAGCAATGTTCCTTCCCTGCGTTTGCCCAGACTCCTCCATGCAAAGGAGGTCTGAGTGTCAGGAGCTGTAAAAAATAGGCTTCTAGCCACAGGAAATGGCTGAGGTCCATGGTGAAAAGTCAAGTTGATCTTCCCCCTGGGCCTAATTCTGGGACCCCACCCTCTGCCCTCTGACTCAAGTACAAACGTTGACCCAGCATACAATGTCCTGCCAGACTTTTCTGTAGCCACAGAACCTTCATTCCACCCATACCACCTGCTCTACAGCATAGCTCAGGACCTTTGCCCATGCTGTAACTTCTGCCTGAGGTTCTCTGTCCTGTATCCACATCTTAGAAGTCCTGTGGAATTTTGGCCCTGGTTATATCACCTCCTGGAGCATGTCTTTCCTTCCCTTCTCCCTCTTTTTAAATGGAACTTGTGCAGGCTGACTGGCAAATGCTCTATCATGGTGTGTGTGTGTGTGTGTGTGTGTGTGTGTGTGTGTGTGTGTGTGTGTGTGTGTGTGTGTGTGTGTGTGTGCTAGTCCTGGGGTTTGAATTCATGGCCTGGATGCTATCCTATCCATGAGCTTTTGTGTTCAAGTGTAGCCCACTACTACTTGAACCACAGCTCTACTTCTGGCGTCTTGTGTTTTTAATTGGAGAATAGTGTCTCATATAGACTTTCTTGCTTGCAATGGGGATCCTCAGATCTCAGCCTCCTGAGTAGCTTACAGGGGTGAGCCAGCAGCACCTGCCCTCTACCCTACTGCTTACCTATATCCTCGGCTCTCCTCTGAGTCCCAGAAAAATATGTCTCACCAGGCTCATTTTTTTGACAGTCTTGGGGCTTGAACTAAGGTTCTGTGCATGTTCCTGAGCTTATTTGCTCAAGGCTAGCACTCTATCAATTAAGTCACAGTGCCACTTTTGGCTTTTTCTCTTTCTGTGGTACTGAGGAATCGAACCCAGGACATAGTGCATACTAGGTAAACACTCTACCACAAAGCCACATTTGCAGCCCAAAGCTCACTTCTAACGGGTGTTATGAGAGTGGGATTTATTGGCATACCTCTTTTAGCATAGAAATAGCTTACTATTTCATATCTTTGCCAAGATTTGGGACCAGCCTATGACTTAGCAATGAGGAATGATTAATTAGTGATAGCCACCAGGCCCCAGAGGTCTAGGCTCACATCCTACAGAGGGATAGAGAATATGGAGCCAGAACCTTCGACAACTCCTACAATCTAGGAACTGTGGTCTCCTTGGAGGCAATGACTGTCTGCTATGTGTCCTGATGTGACACCTCAGCCAGAACATAAGATTTCAGTTATTAAATGGCAGAGAAGGATGCTTTGTTCAAGCTGCTGGCTCAGACTTAGTACTCACTGAGGGATTTTCCCTGTTTGCCCAGGTTGGTGGCTGGGCAAGTGCAACCTGCTGAATATCCCTTATCCATATATCATCATCCATACACAGAAACATGGAGTTATTGCCTCCTTTTTGGGGGGAAGGGGCAGTTCTGGGTTGGTACTAAGAGCTTAGGCCCTGTCCCTGAGCTCCTTTTGCTCAAGTGTAGTGCTCTGCCCTTGAGCCACAGCCCCATTCATATTTTCCTTTCCTGTGATCTCTTAGAAATAAGAGTGTCACGGACTTTCCTGCCCTGGCTGAATTCGAATTGGCATTCTCTACATCAAAGCCTCCTGAGGAGCTAGGATTACAGGCAAGAGCCCCTAGCTCCTGGGTTTTGTTTCTTCTTGTTGTTCTTTTTTGTAATTGTAACAATCTGAAATCTTCATTGTGTCATTCCAATGGTTTGCACCCTAAGTAAAGTACCCAGGCCTGCAGTTCGAATTCCAGGACTGCCACCCACAAATGGAAGGAGATTCTGCAAAACTTATTCCTGTTCATGTGAATGCTAATGGAATGTTATACAAGTAATAAATAAATTTTAAGTTAATTCTATTTTAGAATGCCACACAAAAATTATTGGATTTATATCTTCCATTCTAGCTCCATGGTATGATTCCCCTAATGGAAGGATATTGACTAATTTTTAATTAATGCTTTTCTAAGTATTACATGGAGGCATAATTTAATAACTAATAATTGGTATTATATATATATGTGTGTATATATATATATATATACACACAATTTAATATCCTCACATTCCCTGTTTCTGTCTGCATATATATACAATTGGGAACACCTGTGGATTGTTCACAGGTTCTCAGAACTTCCTGGTAGTTCATTTTGCCGGAGGCTGGTGTGCTAAGATTCTGACCCCATTTTTGGATTGGCAATTTTAGGCCATGAGTTGAAATCCCAGCATGGCCAAAAATTTATTCCTGGAGTCAGAAGCCAATCTTGACACATTATTTCCTTCACTGTGAAAGTCCTGGGTCTCAGTATGATGTATAATCTATATGCAATTATATCCTATGTGATGTGATGTAATAAAAGAAACATATATATGTAATAATACTAAATATATGAGTAATAAACAACATATGCAGTATACCTATATATGTAAATAGATCTTATATATTAATATTACTTTTTCCAGTGCTGGGGCTTCAATTCAAGACCTGGGTACCGATCTGAATTTCTTGTATTCAAGGACAGTGATCCTTTCCTCTTCACCCACAGTGCCACAGAGTTATCCAGAACCTGAGTTCAAATACAAGGCTTCCTGAAAAATGGTGCAAATTCCAAACGATGGCATTATTGTTATTATTATTATTATTATTATTATTATTATTATTATTATTATTATTATTATTATTATTAGCCGAGCACAGGGCTTGCACTCAGGTCTTGGCATCTTTGCCACAGTTGACACTTATATCCCAGGACCTGATTTCAAATCTTGGGCCTGGGCAAAAAATAAAAAGTAGAAGCATAAAACTGAGAAGTTCAAGAAGGTGGTTTTACTTTTGTTTTCCTTTGTATTGTGACCTTCCTGAGTGCAAATGACAAGGCCCAGAAAGTGAATATAACCTAGCATTGCTGATGTTTGGCGGGCTATTAAGGAAGCCATTGCCAAAACTGGCAACTTAGGTCTGGAGGTCGAATCCCGAGATTGCCTCTAATGAATGACGAGATTCTAAGAAACCCATTCCCATATAAATCCATACAAATGGAATGTTATAAATGTAACAATTAAATTAGTAGTGCATGATTATATTATAAAATTATACACAACAATTATACTACATTGACTAATTTTCACTTAGTACTTTATTATGTATTCAATCATGATACTTTGAAAAGGAAGGAATAATTTAATTGCCAAAATGGTGAGTAATATGGTATATGAATTTCATACTATACAGACATCTCTCTCTTGTTTTATGTATCTATCCATCTATCTGTCTGTCTGTCTGTCTATCTGTCTGTCTGTCTGTCTGTCTGTTTATCTACGAATCTACAAATTTATCTGTTTATACACTTGTCACTCCTGGGGCTCAGTTGTAGAGTGCTTGCCTAGTATGTACAAAGCCCTGGATTCCTCACTACCATGTGCACACAGAAATCCAGAAGTTGTGCTGTCGCTCAAGCAGCCGAGCACTAGCTTTGAGCATGAAAGCTTAGGGACTGTGTCTAGTCTCTTACTCAAGACTCAGGAATGGCACCAAAAAAAGATGGAATGTTCTGACTGAAACTATATAAGGATAGCACTGCAAATACCTCATCACAGAGCAAGCCTTGAGTCTGGTGCTGACAGCTGCCATCTAACCTGACTTAGCCAGAAGTAAACTGCTGAAACCCAGCTCCACAGAACCAGAGGCTGCTGGCTTGCTCACCCTTGTCATCCAATATACTTGGAGGCTAAGATCTGACATTAGTGGGTTTAAAACCCGCCCTGGCAGGAAGTCTGCGAAACTCTGAGCTGTGGCTCAAAGTGGTAGAGCTCTAATTAACCTTGAGCAAACTATCTTAGGAGAGTACCCACAATCCCCGTGCAATCCCCGTGTCTGACTCCACCTTCCCCCAAAAAAGCCACCCCTCTAAATCATTAGATGTGAACTTTGTGTGGCTTAGGATGTGTTTCTGAAAGAATGATAATACTGATGAAAGCACCCTAATTCTAATGACAGTGTGTGGGATACAGCTATGTGATGAGTCCTTCAGGAGGTGTTGTGTGCTGAGTCCTTCACAGGGTGCGTTTTTTCATCTGTTTCTTATAAGAGCTCCACAAGTAAGATGATTTTGTAGATGAGAAACTTGAGGCTCAGATATGTCCCCATGTCAGAGCCAAAATTATGTATGTACCTAACTCTAGTGAGTTGTCTCCTGTAGATAATTGTTTTGGTTTATTTTTCTCAGTCATTAACCTTGAACTCAGGGCCTAGCCACTGACCATTCCCTGTTGGGCTCATGGCTAGCACCTTACCACGTGGAGCCAAGAACCACCTTGCAACAGAGTGTTATAGTCTAGGTATCTGTAGCTGAAGTCTGTCATCCTTCCTACTCAGGAAGCTTAGATATGATGATCTCCATTCCAAACTATCCCAGACACAAAAGGTCCCATAAGTCTATTGTCTCCTATTCACCATTTAGAAATTTGAAGTGGAAGCTGGGCGCTGGTGACTTGCACCTGTCATCTTAGCCACTCTGTAGCCTGAGAGCTGAGGATCACAGTCCAAAGCCAGGCTGGGAGGAAATTACTTGAGAGGCTTCTCTCCAGTGAACTACCAAAATCATGCAGGGGTGCTGTAGCTCAAGTGGTAGGGTGGTTGGCTTTAACTGAAGAGCTCAAGGACAGCTCCCAGGCCTAGACTTCAATTCCTCCAACTTTCAAGAAAAGAAAGAAAGAAACTTGAAGTGCAGCGATGGGACTGTGTCTTAGGGGTAGAGTGCTTTGCAGGTATGAATCCCTGGGTTTGATTCCTTAGTAAAACATCACTAAAAAAAAAACCTGAATTAGCTGTGCGGCTCAAGTGGTAGAGTGCTATCCTTGTACAGGAGAAACTAAGGTACAGTGTTCAGGTCCTGAGTTCAAGCTCGAGGAAAAGTGTATGCATACACACACATGAACATACACACACACACACACACACACACACACACACACACACACACACACACACACACACACACACACATGCACAATCACACAGATACCAGAATTGAAGTTCTGAAACCAAATGGTAAAATTCTGAGCTCATGGTCAGCACCCAGGCCCCGTATTCAACCCCAAAACCTAGCTACCCAGGGCCCATTTAGGAGAGGTCAAAGGTTTCAAAACCTGATGAGCTTCAACAGCCCTAAATAACATGAAGCATTGTGATATTAGACATATGCTTGGATTTAGCAAGCTTCCAGAAATCTAGGAAGGCACTGTTCCCAATAATGAATCATTTTATTAGGTTCAGCTCTCTTATTGTCTGCCAGAAGGACCCTTGAATTAATTGTAGTAGGTTATTTCAACACTGGATCATAGTATAACAAAGACAGGATAAGTACAGGGAAGTTGGCCTTCCACGGGAGGTGGCACAAATGAAGGCTTCCTGTCAAAACAAAGCACTGGGGAGAGTGATAGCTTGGGGTACAAAGAGGACTTTTTCTCCTAGCGTTCAGAGCCTGCCCACCCTCCTCTTCACTAATTGTCCTGAATGGAGTTGTTTGTTACACAGCTGTACAGGAGTGAGGCCTTTTGTTTGCCTGTTCCAACAATGAAGCAGACTTTCTCCAGCAGCCTGGAGTGTGGAGAAAACCTCAGGCTACTCTGGGAACAGTGAGGAGAGCCCCGGAACATGCACTGTCTTGTAAACACTCTCTGTGCTATGAAATCATTCTATTTAAAGCAAATTTCCTAGCTGGGTGCCTTTCATCATAGGGACTCTGGACATTCACAGATAGAAATGCATGCATACATACAAGGGGAGACATGGAGTTACTTGTGTTTTTGTTTTTTGTTTTGGCAGGTCCGGGGGTTGTATTATGAGCCTAAGCACTGTCTCTGAGCTCATTTGGCTCAAGGGTAGCTCTCTGCTCTTTAGCCACAACCCCATTCATGGTGATCTTTTATTCCTGTGATCCCTCAGAAGTAAGACTGCTGTAGACTCTCCTGTCCTGGCTGAATTCAAAACTGGCATTCTCTACCTCTCAGACTCCTGAAGAACTAGGATTACAGGCAGGAACCTCTGACACCTGGCTTTCTTTTCTTCTTGTTCTTTTTTTCATTGTGACAAAATGAAATCTTCACAGTGTCATTCTAATGGTTTGCATTTCGAAGTAAACTACCCAGGCCTGGAGTTCAAATGCCAGGACTCCCACCTACACATGGAGGGAGATCTTGAGAAAAGCTTTCCTATTCATGTGAATGCTTAATGGAATGTTATAAAAATAACAATTAAATTTGCAGTTAGTTCATGTATATTATTTAATTATATATACGATATTACTACCAATTATTGATAAATAATCCCTTACTTTATTTAAGTATTATGGTTGAATACATAACAAAGTATTAATTGCAAATTAGTCAATGTACTATAATTATTGTGTATAATTTTATAATGTAATCATACACTACTAATGTAATTGTTACTTTACTACATTCAATTCATATGGATATATAAAAAGTAGTGGATTATGTCTTCCATTCTAGCACCATGGTATGATTATCCCAATTAAAGAATACTGACTACTTTTACATTAATGCTTTAATAAATATTCAACCATGATACTTCATTAAATGGAGGCATAATTTAATAATAAATCACAATATATATAATTTAATATCCTCACATTGTCTCTCTCTTATATATATTGCAAACTACACATCTATCTATTTATCTACCTATCTATATCTATACCTACATCTACATCTATATCTATATATATCAGTCACAATTATGGCTTGTTCCCATGTTCTCAGAACTGTCTGGTAGCTCAGTTTGCCAAAGGCTTTTGTAATACAACTGACCCATTCATAAGTTTGTCATGGTGGGCTGTGAGTTCAAATCCCAGCATGGCCAAAATTTTATATGTGGAGTCAGAAGCCAATTTTGACACATACTTTTTCCTTCTCTGTGAAAGTCCTGGGTCTTAGTATGATGTATAATCCATATGCAAATATATCCATGTGATAATATGTAATAAATATAATAAATGGTATATATGTAATAAACTAAAATAAAACATAAGGATAATAAATGTCATATGGAGTAACCCCATGTATGTAAATAGATCTCATATATGAATATTATTTTTATCAGTGCTGGAGTTTGAATTTGGACCCTGGAAACTGGGCTGAAATTCTTGTCTTCAATGATGGTGAGCTTCCTCTGACCCACAGTGCCACAGAGTTACCTAGACCCTGAATTCAAATCCCAGGCCTGCCAGAAAAATGATGAAAATTCCAAGCAAGGGCCTTAATTTCATTTGGTCAGGATTAGGGCTTGAACTCAGCTCTTGGCAACTCTGCCTCAGTTTTGATCACCCTAGACTGGGGTGCAGCCTCCGGACCCACAGCCCATCCTGAGATCCAAGGACCCGAGTTCAAATTTTGGGACTGGCAAAAAAAAAAAAAACGGAGAAGTGCTGGGAAGGTGGCTCAGTTATAGATTGCTTGCCTTGCATGCATAAGACCCTGGGTTCGATTCCTCAGCACCACAGAAGCAGAAAAAAGCAGAAAGTAGTGTTATGGCTCAAGTGATAGAGCGATAGCCTTGAGCTGAAGAATTCGGGGCCAGCACCCAGACCCAGAGTACTGGCTCCAAACCGACAAAAAAGAAAGAAAAAAATAGTGCCAGGAAAAAAAAGTAGAAGTATAAAACTGGGAAGTTCCAGAAGGCAGTTTTACATTGTTTTTTTCCTTTACAACTATCCTGGGTCTAAATATCAGGGACCGTAAAGTGTACATGACCTTGCACTGTTGAACTTTGGTGGGCTATCAGGGAAGCCATAGCCAAAACCAGCAACCTAGACCCAGCGTGCGAATCCCAGGACTGCCACCTTATCAACGGTGGGAGATCCTAAGAAATGCATTCAGATATACATCCAAATGAATGGAATGTAGTAAAGTAACAATTACATTAGTAGTGTATGATTACATTATAAAATTATACACAATAATTATAGTACATTGACTAATTTACAATTAATACTTTGCTATGTATTCAACCATAATACTTAAATAAATTAAGGGATAATTTATCAATAATTGGTAGTAATATCGTATATATAATTAAATAAAATACAGACATCTCTGTCTTGTTTTATACATACATACATACATATATACATACATACATATATACATATATATATATATGTATATATGTAACAATCTACATATATATTTCTACACTTGTCATTCCTGGGCCTCAGTAGTAGAGTGCTCGCCTAGTATGTATGAAGCCCTGGGTTCAATTCCACACTATCACAGGCACAGGAAAAGCCAGAAAGTATTGCTGTTTCTCAACCAGTTGGGCACTGGCTTTGAGGATGAAAGCTTAGGGACTGTGTCTAGGCCTTTACTCAAGCCCCAGGACTGGCACCAGAAACAAGTTAGAATGTTCTAATTGCAAGAATAGAAGGCCAGGATTTCAAATACATCCTTACAGATCAAGCTGGTAGTCTGAAGCTGATGGCTGCCATCTAAATTGACTAAGCCAGAGGTCAACAGCTGCAACCCAGCATCATGGAACCAGACACTGTTAGCTCACCCCCAGCTGATCAGAGGGTGAGATCAGACACTGGTGGGTTGAAAACTCAGCCCTGCCAGGAAATCTGCTAGACTCTGAGCTGTGCCTCAAAGTGGTAGAGCTCTAGCCTTGAGGAAAAGGTCTTAGGACAGTACCTCCAACCTATGAGCGAAATCTCCTAGGCTGATGGCCCTCCCCACAAAAATAAACACCCCTCTAAACTGTTAGATGTGAACTTGTGCAGTTTGTGAAAGAATGGTGATAAGCACCCTAAATCTAATGACAGTTTGTGGGATACAGGTATGTTATGAGTTCTTCCTGGGGTGTTGGGTGTTGAATCCTTCACGGGGTACTGGGTTGTTCATGGGGTATTGTGTGCTGAGTCATTCACAGGGTGCTATGTGCTGAGTCCTTCATGAGTTGTATTCTTTCATCTGGTCCTTATAAGATCTACACAAGTAAGATGATAGTGCAGATGAGAAAGTTGAGGCTCAGATATGTCCCCAAGGCAGGGCCAAATTTATGTATATTCTGAGTTCTAGTGACTTGTCTCCTGTAGACAATTGTTTTGGTTTAGTTTTCTATATAATGAACCTTGAACTCAGAGCCTAAGTGTTGAATTTCTTCTTGGGTTCATGGCTAACGTTCTACTATGTGGAGCCAAGGACCCCCTTGCAGCAAAGTGTCACAGCTTAGGTCTCTTTAGCTGAGATCTATCATCCTGCCTGCTCAGGAAGCTGAGGATCTTGGTACCTTTTCCCCTTGGTGGTTGAGTGGCTCTGAAGCTCCTTTAGTCTTGATGTAATGATGCCAGAGAGATGTTTGTATCTGGAAATGAGCGCATCTCTATCTAAGGACTTTTAAAGTACCTTTTAAAAATACTTTTGAAAGTGATTTTAAAATATTCTAATGAAATTCTCAAAAAGTTTGTTAATTTCTGCTCTCGAAATTAAGTCACTGAATTATGGAGTTAAAAAAAATTATCCCAGATCACGGACAAAATCCAGCCTGGGCAGGAAATTCCTTGAGATGGTTATATAAAATAAACCATCAGAAAGCCTAAAGGGGTGCTGTAGCTCAAGTTGCAGTGCACTAGACTAGAGCTGAAGAGCTCAGTGACAACACCCAGGCCCAGACTTGAACTCCTCCAACTTACAAGAAAAGAAAGAAACCTGAAGTGGAGAGGGATTGTTTCTTAAGGGTAGGCTGCTTTACATGTGTGAAACCATTGATTTGATCCACATTCCTAGAAAAAAAGGCTGAAGTGGCTGTGTTACTCAAGTGGTAGAGTGCTGTCCTTGTCCAGGAGAAACTCAGGTACAGTGGTTGGTCCTGAGTTCAAGGACCAGTAATAGTGTATGCACACACATACACACACAAACACTCTCACACACACACACATACATACACACACACACACACACACACACACACACACACACACACACACACACACACACACACACACACACACACACACGGAAGCACCATTGCCAATAATGAATCATTTCATTAGGTTCAGCTCTCTAATTATCTGCCAGAAGGACTCTTGAATTAATGTTAACAGTTTGGTTCAACACAATCTTACAATGACAGGATGAGTACAGGAATTTGGCCTGCCATGGGAGGTTGCACAAATGAAGGCTTCCTTTCAAAACAGGGCACTGGGCTGGACGCTGGGCTCACTGGGCTCACACTTCTAATCCTAGCTACTCAGGAGGCTGAGATCTGAGGATCATGGTTCAAAGCCAGTTTGGGCAGGAAAGACTGTGAGACTCCTATCTCCAATAAACCACTAGAAAACCGGAAGTAGCTCTGTAGCTCAAGTGGTAGAGCGCTCGCCTTGAGCTGAAGAGTGCAGGGACAGCACCCAAGCCCAGAGTTCAAGCACCATGACCGAACAAAAAACAAAAACAAAAAATAGAGGGCACTGGGGAGAGAGATAGCTTGGGGTACCAGGCCTTTTTCTCCTGACCTTGAGAGCCTGCCTGCACACATCCTTAATAATTTGCCCAGATGAATTGTTTGTTACACAGCAATACAGGAGTGAGCCTTTTTGTCTGCCTGTTCCAACAATGAGGCAGACCTCCTCCAGCAGCTGGGGTATGGAGAACCCCTCATGCTACACTGGGAACAATAAGGGGAGCCCCAGAACATGCACTGTCTTGAAAGCACTCATTGTGCTATGAAATAATTCTATTCAAAGCAAATTTCGTAGCTGGGTACATTTCTTCATAGAGACTCGGATGTTCACTGATACAAATACATGCATACATACACAGACACATGGAGTTACTGGCTCTTTTTTCCTGGCATGTCCTGAGCTTGAACTGTGAGCCTAGACATTTACACTGAGCTCCTTTTGCTCAAGGAAGCATTTTATTGTGTCTTAAACCATGATTACCCTAGGCTGGGGTGCAGCTTTTACACCCACAGATAATCCAGGGATCCTAAGACCGGAGTTCAACTCCCAGCACTGGCAAAAATACAACAAACCAACAAATATGGAGGAGGAATAATCAGGAAGTTTTACACAATTTTACCTTTGTTTCCTTAGCACTGTGACCCTACTGGGTGTCAGTGACTCAGCTTGAAAATTGTACGTGAGCTTGCATGGATGAAGGCGGAAGGGTCTCAGTGAAGCCTGAGCCCAACATATACACCTAGGCCCTGAGTTCAATCCTGGGAGTTCAATCCTGGGACTGCCACCTACACATGGCTGAAGATCCTAGGAAACTTATTTCTATCTATAGGAACACTAATAGAATGTTTGAAATGTACTAACTGAATTACTAATTAGCTAGTCATTCCAGTTTAAGATTGTATTCAATAAATATAGGTCATTAATTAATACTTTATAAGTCTTCTTCTATAATTGATTAATGGAGGCATAATTTTATACTAAATAATTGGTAGTAATATAATATATAGAAATAAGATATAGACATCACCCTTTATATAGGGTTATACATTAGAGTCTACATAAATGTCTACCTGTCTCTCTCTGTATACATTTATAGATGCATACACATTTGTAAATACACACACATACACACACACACACACACACTCACACACTCATACACACACTGCAATCTAAACATCTGTTTTTATAATGGCCATTCCTAGGGCTTGATCTCAGGTCCTCAAATTTGCCCGCCAACTTCTCTTGCATCAGACTGGTGTGCTAACATTTACCCATTCATGAAGTGGGCCTGCTAGGCCCTGAGTTCAAGTCACAAAACTGCCAAAAACTTAATCCTGGTGGAGAGTCAATTGTCCCACTTGTTTTCCTTATTGGTGAAATTTCTGGGACTCACGAATGATGTAGAATACATAGGCACATCTATGTCTTATGTAATAGGATGCAAAAAATGTTATAAGTATAGTCATCCTCACTAAAGTCCATAATAAATAAATAAAACACAAAATAAAATGAATACACTAACTGCAATATGCAGTAAACATGTGTAAGTAAATATAAATCATGTATTTAAAATATATACAAATATTAATTTTTCGAGTGCTAGGACTTGAATTCAGGCCCCAGGAACAGGCCTGAATTTCTTGTCTTCCAGAAGGGTGATCTTCCCCATCCCCCACAGTGCTGCAGATTTACCCAGGCCTTGAGTTCAATTCCCAGGTGTGGCAGAAAAAATGGTATGAATTCCAAGCCAAGGAGCCTCATAAATTTTAAAATATTTTTAATGTATATATGTATGTATGTATGTATGTATGTATGTATGTATGTATGTATGTATGTATGTATGTGTTTGTGTATGTATGTATGTATTTTTATTTTGTCAAGCACAGGGCTTGAACTCATGTTGTGGCAATTATGCCTCAGCTTTGATCACTCTAGGCTGGGGTGTAACCCCTGGACCCACAGCCGAACCTGGGTTCCTGGGCCCCAAAGTCTGACAAGAAAAAAAATAATTATTGCGACATAGAAAAAAAAAAAACTGGCATCTTGCAGATGGCTGCCGGTTTTACATTTGTTTTCTTTGCAAAGTGACCATCCTGTCTGAATGACACTGTTGGAAAATGTTGGTAACCTGGCATTGCTGAAGGCTGGCAGGCTATCAGGGAAGCCATAGGCCAACATGGCAACAAAGGCCCTGTGTTTGAAACCCGGTCGTGTCCCCTACCAAAGGCAGGAGATCCTAAGAGTCTCCTTCCTATTCATAGGAATACCGACAGAAGATTATTAATGGCAAGGTTGAATAAGTTGTTTCTGAATACTACTATATAAATAGAGTGATTTTAGGAGGCCAATGGATTTTAATGAATATTTTTGCCATATTCAAAGAATAGTATTAATTACATGGATGCAATAGTTTCAGAACAGTGGTTGATTTAATTAATAATTCATTAAGGATGAAAGCAATAATATTAATTACATTGAGAGGCAAGAGCCCTAGTGGTCTATAGCTGAGGTCTCTCATCCTGCCTTCTCAGGAAGCTGAGATCTGAGGACCTGGGTTCCAAACTATCCCAGACACAAAAGGACTCATGAGCCTATTATCTCCAATTCACCACTAAGAAACCTGAAGTGGAAGCTAGGTGCTTGTCACTCATGTCTGTCATCCAAGCTATTCAGTCGGATGAGATCTGAGGATCATGGTTCAAATCCAGCGTGGGCAGGAAAGTCCTTGAGACGCTTAGCTCCAATGGACCACCAGAAAAGCTGAAGTGGCGTTTGGCTCAAGTGGTAGAACAGAAGACTTGAGCGGAAGAGCTCAAGGACAGTACCCAGGCTCTGTGGCTCAAGTAGGAGAGGGCTATACTTATACAAGAGAAACTAGGTACAGTGCTCAGGTCCTGAGTTCAACCTCCAAGAATCGTGTATGTGCCTATGCGCCCTCTCCCACGTGTGCACACACACACACACACACACACACACACACACACTTACACACACACACACACACACACACACACACACACAAAGAAGTGATGCTGTTGCACAAAATGTTAAAGCACCGGGCTTCTGCACTGAGCTCATGGTCAGCACCCAGGCCCTGTGTTCAACCCCAAAACCTAGCCACCCAGGGCCCAACTAGGAGAGGTCAAAGGTTTTAAAACCTGATGAGGTTCACCAGCCCTAGATGACAGGAAACTTTGTGATACCAGATATGTGCTTGGATTTCCCAAGCTTCCAGAAACCTAGAAGAGGCATCATAGGCTCATCATCACAGGCAATGAAACATTTTATTAGTTCAATGCCATACTTGTCTGCCAGAAGCACTCTTGAATTATATTGAGCACTGTATCTGAACACTGGAATATAGTCTCACAAAACCAGGATAAGTGCACAGGACGTGGCCTGTCACAGAAGCTGGCACATATGAAGGCTTCCTGTCTAACCAGAGCACTGGGGAAATTGATAGTTTGGGGTACAAAGAGACCTTTTTCTCCTGAACTTCAGAGCTCACCCACACTCATCCTCACTATCTGACCAGGACGGAGTTGTTTGCTACACAGTTGTACAGGACTGAGGCCTTTTGTCTCCTGTCCAGACAATGAGAGAGACTTCTTCCAGCAGGCCTGGGATGCAGAGAAACCCTCAGGTTACACTGGGAACAGTGAGGGGAGGCGCGGAACATGCACTATCATGAAAACAGTCTCTGTTGTGAAATCATTTTATATAATACACATTACCTAGTTTGGTGCCGTTCATCATAGCTAGTCTGGAGCTTCAACTACAGGAATACATCCATACATACCCAAAGACATGGAAGTACAGGTTCTTTTTGAGGGGGCAGGTCTTGGGGTGGAACTATGAGCCTAGAACTTGTCCCTGAGCTCATTTTGCTCAAGGGTAGTGCATTAAGCTTGAGTCACATCCCCACTTCTGGGTTTTTCTGTGATCTCTTAGAAATAAGTTTAATGGACTTTCCTAATCTGGCTGGAATCAAATTCAGATTCTCTACATCTCACCCTCTGAAGAGCTGGGATTACAGTGAGAAGCCACTGGCACTTTCTTTCTATTCTTCTTCATTTTTAATCTGGGCAATCTGACTCCTTAGCAGGGTCATTCCAATGGTTTGAATTTATAAATTAACTACCCAATGTTCTTTAGAACTGCTTTACCTGAGAAGGATTTTTTCTCCTCATCTTCTCTTCTGGGTCACATTTTTGAAGCCAAAAGGGAGAAATGAGTGTCACAGGATTTGGGAGCAAATGTCCACAGGACATGTCAATTCTGTCACTTAGCATTAAGATGCAGTGAATTTGCTGTCTCAAGATGAGAAGACCAAAAGCTGGAAAGATCCTCATGCTGTCTGCATTACTCCTTTTGTCTATAAAATGATCTAGTAATTATGAGTGTTATGTGTCTACAACCTTAAGTATCTAGAACCCACTAGAAGCATCTTCATGTATCTCTTTTTCTCTAGTGCCTCTCGAGATTTAGACTAAGGGTTTGTGTGGAGGGACTCCTTGGTGTATCCCTGAGGAAAGCCGCTTGAATCCTGTTTGGGAGATCGCCGTTCAAATTCAGCCTGAGCAAGAATTCTGTGAAACTCTTATCTCCAATAAACCACCAGAAAACCAGAAGTGGAACAGTGGTCCAGAGGGCAGAGATCCAGCGTTGAGAGAGAAAGCCAAGAAGGAGACTCAGGCCAGACCAGGAGTGGGAGGTGCTTATGTCCAATTAATGACCAGATGGCTGGAAGTGGAGCTGTGGTGGTGGTAAACCATCAGCTTTGGGGAAAACAGCTGAGGAATGCTTTGGGCCCCGAGGTTAAGCCCTGGGATGCCCACAAAAATTTTTCAAAAAGAGAAGGCCAATTTTATGTATCAGTGCCCTACCTACTTATGTCTGTATATTACCTCCGTGAATGCAAAAAGACCTTATGCAGTGCTTCTCCTTTTTTTTTTTTTTTTACTGATTTATATTTCAGATATTCTCCTTTCATATACTGCTCATTCTCTTCATTTCAGGCCCATGGCTTTTCTCTTTCAGGGTTCCAGGCCTGTGTCCTTATATGATACACTGACGCTCTCAGGAGCCTTTATTTACATTTTGTTATGAGGCCAATGTAGGAACCATAACAAACTAGGCAGGGGAAAAGAAGACCAGGTTTCATAGAAGTATCCAGTATTCAGAAAATTAAACTTGGGGAGATAAAATGGCAACATACTTTCCTAAAAAACTACCGTTAAGGAAAAGATGAGGGAGCTGGGAATGTGGATTGCTGAGAGAGTGCTTGTCTAGCATGCAAGAAGCCCTGGGTATGATTCCTCGGTAGCACATATACAGAATAAGCCACAATTGGGGCTGTGGCTCAAGTAGTAGAGTGCTACACACAGTGCCCAGGCCTTGAGTTCAACCCAAGAACTGGCAAAGAGCTACCTAGGTAGAATGGTAGGTAGGTAGGTGCATAGATAGATAGACAGACATAGGATAGAAAGAAAGAAAGAAAGAAAGAAAGAAAGAAAGAAAGAAAGAAAGAAAGAAAGAAAGAAAGAAAGAAAGAAAGAAAGAAAGAAAGAAAGAAAGAAAGAGAAAGAGAGAGAGAGAGAAAGAAAGAAAGAGAGAAAGAAAGAAAGAAAGAAAGAAAGAAAGAAAGAAAGAAAGAGAGAGAGAGAGAAAGAAAGGAAGGAAGGAAGGAAGGAAGGAAGGAAAGAAGGAAGGAAGGAAGGAAGGAAGGAAGGAAGGAAGGAAGGAAGGAAGGAAGAAAGAAAGATAGATAGATAGATAGATAGATAGATAGATAGATAGATAGATAGATAGATAGATAGATAGATAGATAGATAGATGATAGATGAATCTGGTCTTGGATTTCAGGAGTAAAGAGGGGAACAATTCCCAGTCATTAGACCTTCTGCAATGTGACAGGACACCAGCATTGCCTTCACACAACCAGAGAGCAAGAAGACTGTCTCTTTCCCACTTTCAGGCAGCACGGGCACCAGAACCAATTGGGCAGAGCCAGGTTCTAACTCAGATGATTGGAGAAAGAAGAGAAACAACCCTGACTCTAATTGGTCTGGAGATTTGAATTAATTATGTGGAGAATGAAGGAAGGAGAAAGGACTGGCAGAGGTAGAAGAAGGGCCTTCAAATCTGACAGATGGAGAGTCAAAAACTCACTCCCTAAGACCAGAGAGCAGGGTTTTTATACTCTGTTCCTCCCCTCTCCCCGACTAAACTGATTTTATTGGTAACCTATGATAGCCTGATTCTCCCTTCACTTGTGGGAAGAATGTTAATTAGTCATTGTTTGAAGAGGCTGAGAAAAGCCTGACACTGGTGTAACTCTAACAAGTGTTTTAGGTTTCCTCCCATTGCTGGCATTTCCTGGAATATATGAAGTGGTTTTGCTGCTCACTTTTCTGTTGAATGTGTACATTCTGCCTCCGAATCCTGTAGGCCTGGTCTCTGCACCTAGCCTGGCTTTTGAAACTGTTTTCTGTCCTTCAATTACAGTGTTACACTGGAGTTCTTTCTGCTAACGGGGCTAGGGTTTGGAGCCTGAGAACTTCATGTGAACCCAAGATGGGTCAATGTTTCTTTCCTGCTTCTATAGATCAAGAATTCTAAGAACATTTAGACTGCAAGTACTTCTCATCACCAAGGGAAACACAGGAAGCTCTTGAACATCTGACCTTTCAGAAGTGGAAGTCAGAGTCTCATAGACTTTCCTGCCCTGGCTGGCTTCACCTTGTGATCCTCAGTCCTCAGTCTCCTGAGCTAGGTGACAGGCCTGAACTACTGTTACTCTGCTAGGCTCAGAGCTGTAATGATCTTGACAGTACAAGTCAACTGCTATCACAATGGGCTTGGGGAGCATATTAAGCCTTTTAACATTGGACCTTTCAGAACCCTGTAGGACACAAGATTACTATGCTAGAGTCTGAGAGGCTGGGCATATGGATGTGTTACACTTGAACCTTAATCTCTGACTCCAATTCTGGTATGCATCAGTGTTATGAGATCATAATTAGCAAATAGGAAAAGTACCTGGATTAACCCTCACTTTTTTCCCAATAGTTTGTCTTGAACTCAAGCCTGGGCACTGTCCCTTAGCCCCTGAGGTCAAGACAAACACTCTACCACGTGAGTTATAGCACCACATGGGGTCTTTGGGTGGTTCACTGGAGATAAGAGTCTAACAGGGTTTCCTTGGCTAGGCTGTCTTTGAACTCTGGTCTTCAGCTCTCAGCCTCCTGAGAAGCTAGAGTTCCATGTGTGAGACACTGGCATCTGGTATAATGTTTTTGATAGTCCTGGGGCTTGATCTTAGGGCCTAGGTACTCTCTCTGAGCTCCTTTTTCTCAAGGCTAGCCACTTGAGCCACTCCACAGTTTCTACCTTTTTCTGAGTTTGTGGCACTGTGGATTTAAACCCTGGCATTCATGCATGCTAAGCCAGCTCTTTACCACTAAGCCACATTTCTAGCTCCATCCTTTCAATTTTATCCCTCACTTGCCTATCCTAAGGAAAAGGTTTCTGACTATAAATTATCTAATGAAATCCCAATAGGAAGAAGTCCAAAGATTGGACAAAGCTCATACTTGGAAAAGACTCTAAACATGTGAAGACTGTAACAAATGCATCCATTTAATTATGTATTATGTTTCAACACTTAATAAAATATTAATGAAAAATGAGTCAATGTCCTAAATTGTTGCATAGAATTTTATTATAAGTGTGCAAAATGTAATAAATAGTATGTGTATAATATGCTAAATACAATTATTGCATTTAGCATATTATATGAATGAATCAAAGAAAAATAAAATACAAAATCAATAATAAAATCATAATATGAAATTAACATACATAAGTGTATATCATATGCTACACATGTATAGAAATATTTTTTCAATTGCAGGGCTTTCATTCACGCCCTGGGAACTCTAGCCTGAATTTCTTTTCCTCAAAGACAGTGAGCTTCGCCTTCACCATAGTGTAAGAGTTACCTGGATGGTGAGCACAAATCCTAGCAATGGCAGAAATACTGGCCCCAGTTTCGACAGTGACTTACTTTTTTTTAATGGAAGCAATCATGTTTACTCAGTTCCATAATGAACATTTAAAAAAAGCAGTGTAGAATTTTGTACAGCTATTCAGACATCCTTTCCTTACCTCTAAAGTGCTTCTCTGAGAACTATATTGTTTCTCTTTTTTGTATTTTTTTTATTGCAAAAACGTTTTACAGAGGGGTTACAGTTACAGGCATTGTTGACTCCTCCTTTGTTTTCTCCATACCATCCCTTGCCTCCCATTTCCACAACTACTTCACCCTGCCGAGGTCAGTGACTTAGTTTTTCACTTTTGGTTGGCACTGGGTTTGAACTCAAGCAGTGGCAACTCTTCCCTCACATTGCTACAAGTTTACCTAGACCCTGAGTTCAAATTCCACGCTAGGAAAGAAAACTGGCAGAAATTCCAAACCACGGAGCTTTATATATTTTTTTAATTTACTTAAATAATGTTTTTTCTTTCTTTATTTTTTTTTTACAACCATGGGGCTTGAACTCAGTTCATTTAAACTCTGCCTCAGCTTGGATCTCCCATAGCCGACCCTGAGACCCTAGGCCCAGAGTTCTTGCAGGTAGAAAAAAAAACCAGAAAGCACAAAACGTGGCAAGCTGTAGAGGGCTGGGGTTTTATGATTTTTTCTTTAGACGGTAACCATCCTGGGTCTGAATGATATGGCTGCAATGTGGACCTGCCCTGCCCTTGCTGATGGCTGGTGGGCTATCAGTGAATCCATAGGCCAACCTGTCAACATATGCCCTGGGTTAAAATCCCAGTCCTGATACCAATGGCAGGAGATCACAAGCGACTCATTCCTATGCATAGGGATACTGATTAAAAGAGTAGTTCATGCATCGGTCTTGTCTAAAATTGGATGCAATACTCCTCTAATGCTGATTGGTCTTAATGTTATTAAGCATGAAAAGAATAATATTCCTTCAATGTTGGGATAGTAAATACCTAAGAATTGGGAGGAAAGTAGTAATTGTCATTCAATCATAGATAGACGGCTCTGGCACTCTTTACCAATATATATTTATTTGTATACTACCATCTGCCTATTCATGTATTGCTATTTTAGCCAAACCTGGGGGTTGATCTCAGTGCTGGGCAAACACCTGACAGCTATATTGTCTAAAGGTTTCCATGCTGAAACTCACCCATTCATGAATTGGGCCGGCTAGACACCGAGTTCATATCCTCACACTGCCAGACATGATGGAGAACACATCTAAAATCTAGATTCTATGTGGTAGGATGTAAGCAATGTAATAAATGGTATAGGTGTCATCAGAGTCAATAAAAAAAGGTAAACAAATGAATAAAACAAGAAATAAAATGAATAACCACACCAAACACAATATGGACTGAACATCTGTATGGAAGTATAAATCCCATCGTTAAAATGTATATAAGGAGTACCTTTTCCAGGCATGAGGCTTGAATTCAGCCCCCCTACGAAGAGGGAATGGCGGGAGATCCTGAGATACTCATTTCTGGACCTAAAAAGAGTCATAGAATGAAATCGATCTCATCTTTGAATAAGTACTTCGTGAATGATGCAAGTAGGAAATGATAGGCAAGACTCATGTGGTATAGATTATTTGTAAAAGAGAGTTGATGAAGCGTGACAATAATAATCACAGTCATGAAATGGAGGCATCAGGAAAGATCCAAGAATCAGTAGTCACAAAGATTGGATTCCATCACAGGTCACTATCAATCAATCCTACTCTATACAAATATATACTTATTTGCATACTACCTTCAGTTTATGAATGGGTCACTATTGTGCTCGCCACTCTCCCCCCAGGGGGGCTCAAACTCAGGTACTGGGAAGGCCTAGCTCCTTCATTGCTAACAGGCTGTTGTGCTAATGTGGAACCATTCACCAATGGTGCTTGCTAGGCCTGAGTTCAGATCCCAGCCCTGCCAAAAGATTCATCTTGATGCCAGAAGCCAATCGTTGCACCTGTTTCATTTCCTGTGCAAGTACTGGGTCCCAGCTAGGATGGCGAATGCATGGGCCACCCTGTAGTCATGGGAATTAGTTGTTACACATGTCAGCCGAGTTATACCTGTCATCATATACTCAAGAAAATACATAATACATTTATGAATAGCATACAAATTAAAGACAATAAGTACACTCAATGCATGAGGCAGTCCACACACGGATGTGAATATACATCCCATGTTTCAATGATGCATTGAGGACTATTTTGGTCTCCCTAGGACTCGATCTCAGTTCCTGGGAACAACCCAACTCCTTACTGGCTCACAGTCTAGTGTGATCACGTGGACCCACTGTGCAGTTGGGCCTCTTAAGCCCCAAGTTCGAGTCGCAGCCCTGCCAAAAATTCACCCTGATGTGAGAAGACAGTTGTTGCACCTGTTTTAAAATTAAATTACTGCACTGAATGAAATCTAGTCAACATATGTTTATAAATATAAATCATATATGTAAATTGTACATGAATAAGATGTTTTCTAGTGGTAGGGATCTATTTCAGGCCTAAGGAACAGACTTGTTTTTCTTGACTTCAAGGAAACCAGCTTTCCCTTCCCACATAGTGCATCAGAGTTACAAAGACCTTGAGTTCCTAAACCAGTCCTGGCAGAAAAATGTGAGACCCAATTCTTAGTTATTTCATTATGCCTCCATTTTATTAATGTGATTGTTTAAATGCTCAATAAAATATTAACTAACATTGATCAGTGTCCTATAATAAAATTGTGTATAATTTTATACTGGAATCATTCAAGAACTGCTCATTCAATCATGACACACATCACATTCCGTTGGTAATCATATGGATAGGAGTAAGTTTCTTAGGATCTCCCGCCATTTGGAGGTGGCAGGACCAGGATTTGAACTGTGGGCTACAGCTCCCACCACTTAAACCCAAGGATAGGGAACTCACCTGACTGTCCAAGAACATCAGCAAGACCAATGATTAAGCAGGCACCTGTGGCTCTCAGCAGTCCTCCTTGATACTTACAAGGCTGTGATTGGAGGACCATGGTTGAAGTCATCCTAGGCAGGAAAGTCCTTGATACCCCTTTCCAACTTCAGTGACAACAAAGCCAGAAGCGCCGTGGCTCCAGTTTGGAGGGCCAGCCTTGAGCAAAAGTAGCTCACAGACTGTGCTCAGATCCTGAGTTCAAGGTCCAGGACTGGCAACAAACAGACATACACAATAATCTGTGCAGCCATCCGGTTAAAGCTGGTCACCCTCTTGTCTCCAACTGAATTGACATTCTTCCCTGGGAAAAGGGCTGGGGAGATGCTAACTTCTTGACTCTGACCATGCTGCTTACATCAAAGGATTCTGGCCACACCCCCATTCTTTCATGGTTCTTTCAGACCAATGGGATACAAGAATGGTGGCCACGCCCACTTCCATGCTGCCTGGTAGCACTGGGATTCCCAATGTTAGTTTACACCACTACCAGCAGTTGAGGAAGGTGAGGTGTTTGAGCGGTGAGGAAGAGACTCAAGGTGACTTGGGAATATAGTAGGAAATTGAGAAGCCTGCCCACAAACCAGCCACTTTCTCCCTTGCCCAAGTTTTGAGATTTCAAATATCAGGCAATGGCGAGCTGCCATCCCGATTAAAGCCCCAACCTGTTCCCTGTACCTGGTTCTCTACTTTGGGCCCATTTGTCCACAACACCACTGCCATCACTGCTCATCCCACCTGGAACAGCCTCCAGCAGCTTCTTCCAGCAGTACAGGTGAGTGGCTGCCCCCAAACCACCCCTACTGAGGTCAGCCACCCCCTTGGGGCACCATGACCCCTGTTTGTTTCCTTTCCCTGGCTCTGGGGAGCCAACTTTCTGTCTTGGGCATTTCTGAAACAGAGACTCAATATATGCTCTGGCTGGGCTGGATCGAGGTCCTCCTATCTGTGACAGGTATGCTCCTCCAGGCCTGGTCCTCTGTAGTTGGGATGGTAGACATATAGCAACATGCACAGTCATCAATTTAGATGGATTATCCCCAACTTTTAGTCCACAGCAGCTGATTCTTGACCATAGGTGAAGCTCTGGGTAGGGCTGCAACCATCAGACCTCATTTTCCTCACAGGACAGTTGTTAGAAAACAAGGGATTTATGCAGAGGGATCTCTGGAACATGGCTAGCACAGAGCGAGCAGCCTTCAGATAAGGTTCTCTACAGGTCTGTGAGCAAATGATAAGAAGATACCCGGAAAGGGCTCAGATGGAGCCTTTTATCAATCATGCAACAGATGTGGGATTATGAAACAAAACATGGCTCTCTTTCATCATTACCCTATCCCCATATGGTAGGGGATCCTTCATTCTGTGGAATTTTGCAGCTGGGGAACCCGAGGCACAGAGAAGCCAGGTGACCTACTTATGACTTCAACTTCACAGGAAGCTCAGCCTGACTTCACTACCATGTTCCCTAAGACAATGGTTGTTGTTCAGTAGACTTCTGGTGGTAGGAAGTCCACTTCTTGTCAGTCGTGGGGCTTGAACTCTTGGTCTGGGCACTGTTCCCAAGCTCCTCAGCAAAAGGCTAGCACTCTACCACTTGATCCCACAGCACCATTTCCAGTTTTCTGGTGGTTCTTTGGATATAAGAGTCTCAAAGAAGTTCCTGCTGGGGCTGGCTATGAACCATGATCCTCGTATCTCAGGCTCTTGTTTAGTTAGGATTAGAGTTCTAAGCCACCAGCAACCTTCTTAATTGTAATTGTGACTTTTTTCTCTCCCTCTTTCACAAGAACTGGTTGAATGGGTGCTGGAGGTGGGGGTTCAGTATCCCCATGTGGCTAGAACCCAAGGTGGCCCTCTCATTCTGGAGGTGGGCTGTAGGTCAGGTGCTGTCTTCCTCAGCCTGTTGAAACAGCTCCATGAGATAAGCCCCTCTGTGCCCTGGCTAGACCATGACAGTTCTTCATTGTCCATCCAGCCTTACTGGACTTATTGTATTGTATTGCTTTCGACATCATTTCTAGCACCTGGCCAAAATTATGATACACAGTTACTGAATAAAAATGTAATGCCATCTTAAGAAAGTCATTTATGGCTCTGGAAATGTGGCTTCATGGTACAGTGATTGCCTATCATGCATGAAACCCTGGGTTCAATTCCTCAGTACACATAAAAAGAAAAATTCTGGAAGTGGTGCTGTGCCTCAAGTGGTAGAGTTCTAGCTTTGAGCAAAACAAAAAAAGAAAAGAAAAAGAAAAAAACTCAGGAATAATTTCTTACCCCTGAGTTTAAACCCCTGGACTGGCAAAACAAAAACAAAACAAAACAAAACAAAAAGATTTACTTAGTAAATGCATAATAAAGAACCCATACTTGTAATATATAATTGCTCCTTCCATACTGACACTTGACAATAGTCACTAATTCATGTACTTATATTAGGATACTTTGTTGAAAAAAGTTTTGTTCATTAAGTCACAGAGATTAATGCCAGGAATGTGCTTAGATGTCAGGGGAAGATTAATTCTGGAAATTCGATTCCAGGATTTTGTGTCATCACTGTTAATCACAAAGAGAAGGGTAGTCTAAGTGTGATTTTGAAACCTTTTGGTCAGTAATGGCACCAAAAAGGCAGAGGCTAATTAAGTGTTGTGACAGAAGATAAAGAATAACTGCAGATGTAAGGAATAAATGATAGTAACTAAGGTATACCAGAAACTGTTATAGAGAACCATTTTTGGTTATTGAAGAACTTGTTGTCAACTAGGCTTGTCCTCATTGTCTTTAGCATTCTAAATCTCTTAGGCTAGTTCTTAATCTCTGTGTGATGAATGTATCTCCTTCTATGCTGTTCTTTCATAGGTGATCTCCTTTGCTTTCTAAAAATCAGTATTTCTGTATTTCTCTATGAACATTTCCTGATAGTAAATTCACCTATACATATGTCAGAGGATGCTAATGTAAGGGTCCCATAGCTCATGAGTGATTAATATAACAAAATGGAAATGGAGTATATTTATTGCTATCTCAATTTTTCTGAAAAGTTGCAATGTCATCATTTGGTTAAAATTTCCATTCTTTGTCTACACAGTGTCACTAAGTGCACATAAATGCAAATATGAGCCAGGTGCTGGTTGTTTACACCTGTAATCCTAGCCACTTAGGAGATTGAGACCAGAGGATTGTGGTTCAAAATCAGCCTGCTCAGGAAGATCCATGAGACCCTAATCTTCAGTTTACCACCAGAAACCCAGAAGTGGTGCTGTAACTAAAGTGGTAGTGCACTCAAGTTGAACTGAAGAGCTGAGGGACAGCACCCAGGATCAGAGTGCAAACCCCACAGCCAACAAAAAAGGTGAAATATGACTTTAAGTTTCCCCAAAAGGAACGAAAAGACCAATAATCTTCCCAAGCAATACAAATAATTCCAAAATGATTCAGTGCACCCAATTTTGCTGAGTAATGTTATGCATTATTTGCTGGACATATTCTCTAAAAACAAATCGTTTATCTAGGGATACAGTTTGACCCTTTGCAACAATGAGAGGTAGAAGTCGTAACGTTGAAAAAAGAACTTTACAACTTTGGTGGTGGGGGGCGAGGACCTGGAGGGGGGAGGGTTGTAGTACGAGAAGGGATGGGATGGGAAAACAAAGTGGAAGAAAAAATGCTTGATTAGAAATGTACTTGTTATCTTGCCAATGTAATTGTAACTCCTCTGTATGGTATTCTCACAATAAAAAAAAGAAAAAAATTGTCAAATATTAGATTTAAAATAAACTTCATCTAATATTTCATGTTTGAAAAGAGAAGTCCATACAGCTGATGTCACTTGGCTTTCTTATTATCTTACTTCAAAGCCCCCCAGGCAGGAGAGTCTGTCAAACTCATCTGTAATTACACAGCAAAAAAGCCAGAAGGGGAGTTTTGGTTCAAGCATAGAATAGTAGATTTGGGGGCTGATGGGCAGGAAAGAAAACTGTTCAGGGACAGGGTCCGGGTTCAAGCCCCAGAACCAACACAAACTAAAGAAAGAAGCAAATAAAAAAACAGATATTTCATTGGAACCCTCCTTAAAGGAGTACTGTTCTGAGAAGAGGCTCCTTTTCCTGATCATACTCACTGGAGGCTTCTTTGGAATCGTTCTTGCTCTGGAGAACTCAGGACAAAATTAAAAGAATTGATAACTGACTCCTGCAACAAGAGAATCATTTCAGGGGTGAAATATACATCCATAAGACATTTTAAAACCTCCATGTCTTTGTTTCTTTGCAGTAGAACTTTCTTTGGGTGGGGGTGGGGGAGTTCAGTCATGGGCCTGAATTCTAGCCCTGGGTACTGTCCCTCAGCTCTTCGACTCAAGGCTAGCCCTCTAACAATTGAGCCACAGCACCACTTCTGGCTTATTTTTGCTTATGTGGTGCTGAGGAATCGAACCCGGGCCTCATGCATGCAAGGCAAGCGCTCTACCACTGAGCCACCTTCCCAGTCCCTGGAGTAGAATATGTTTAAAACAAAATTATTTCCTTTTGTTCTATGCTGGCCTTCAAATGGCACGGTATTAATTTTTTTAATTTCTTTTTTATTGTGAAAATACTGTACAGAGGGGTTAAAATTACATGGGCAAGATAATGAGTACATTTCTTAGCAAGCATTGCAGCCTCCTCTTTGTTTACCCTTCACATCCCTTCCCAGCCTCCCCTCACCCCCCCCAACCTCCTCACCCCACCAAAGTTGTAAAGTTCGTTTTCGATATGACAACTTGAACTTCTCAATGTTGCAATGGGTCCACCTGTATCCTTATTTAAACGACTTTTTTTCTCTTTCCCATCCACAAATTATACCGACATCAAATACAGTGAAACCAGGATTTATACTGAGAGGGAGGAACATAAAAAGCAACAAATCCTATAAATGCGTTAGAAGCAAATGCATTGAATAAAAAAACATTTAAATACATATCTAAGGGTTCATTTTCCTAACATCACGTTATCTGACCTTTTCTGCTTGACTCATACTTACACTAGATATTGAAAATAAGGAAATCCATGGGATCTATGTTTCTTTGGACCTGGCTTACTTCACTTTATATAAATTTTTCCAAGTCTTTCCATTTCCTAACAAATGGGGCAATGCCATTCTTTCTGATGGAGGATAGAATTCCATTGTGTATACATACCACATTTTCTTGATCCATTCATCTACTGAGGGGCATCTAGGTTGGTTCCATATCTTGGCTATGGTAAATAATGCTGCAAAAAACATAGTTGTGCTGGTAACATTAGTGTGGTCCTGTTTGTAAATATTTGGGTAAATGCCCAAAATTGCGATTGCTTAGTCATAGGGGAGCTCTATGTGAAGTCTTTTGAGGAACCTCCATACTGCTTTCCAAAGTGGTTGAACAAGTTTAGACTCCCACATCGATGAAGTAAGGTTCCCTTCTGTCCACATCCCCTCCATTATCTGTTGTTATTAGAGTTCTTGAATTTTGCCATTCTAACTCAGGTGAGGTGGTATCTCAATGTTGTTTTGATTTGTATTTCTTTTATGGATATGGAAGTTGAGCATTTCTTCTTGTGTATATTGGCAATCCTTCTTTCTTCTTCAGAGAAGTTTCTCTTTAAACCTATGTCCCACTTATTTATAGGGCAGTTGTTTCTTTCAGTATTTGTTGTTGGGGGATTTAATTTTTTGAGTTCCAAGAATATTTTAGATTTGAGACCCTTGTCCGTTGTATGGCTAGTGAAAATTTTCTCCCAATCCATGGGCTTTCTATTGATCTTGCTAGCTATGTCCTTTGCCATGCAGAAGCTCAGCAAGTTCATGCAATCCCATTTGTCCAACCATTCTTTGATTTGTTGTGTTTCCGGGTCTCTATTAAGAAAATTTTGGCCTGCGCAAAGGAGACCTAGGGTTTCTCCTACTCCATCCTGTAATGTTTTCAGAGTGTCTGCTTTGACTCCGAGGTCTTTGATCCATTTGGAATTGATTCTGGTGCAGGGTGATATATAAGGATCTAGATTTAGTTTTCTACAAGTAGTTAACCAATTTTGTCAGCACCATTTACTAAAGAGGCTGTCTTTCTTCCATTCTATAGTTTTAGCTCCCTTATCGAAGATTAGATGGCTATAGGTCTGTAGGTTCATTTCTGGGTTTTCAATTCTATTCCATTGGTCCTGAAGTCTGTTCCTAGCCAGTACCAAGCTGTTTTGATTACTTTGGCTTTATTGTAGAGTTTGAAATTTGGTATTGATATTCCTCCAGCAGCGTTCTTTCTGTTGATGAGTGTTTTTGCTATTCGGGGTCTTTTATTGTTCCATATAAATTTTGGATTACCTCTTCTATTTCCTTGAAGAATGATTTAAAGATCGACCTCTCTGAAGAAGAAATATGAATGACCAATGGACACATGAAGAAATATGGAACATTTCTGGCCATAAAATAAGTCCAACTCAAAGCAACATTGAGATTCCACCTCACCCCAGTTAGAAGGACAATTATGAAGAACATTATTAATAACAGAAGCTGGGTGGTTGGGAATGGGGCCAAAATGGAGCATTACTGGCCTGGTGGGGAATGTGGCCAAAAAGGAACATTACTCCACTATTGGTGGAAATGTAAACTTCTTCAAATACTCTGTAAAGAAGTACAGATGTTCCTCAATAGAGTTCTCCTATCACCCAACAATGATGGATCAAGAAAATGTCATATATATTCACAACATAAATCTGTGCTTCCATCAGATGAATGACATTGCCCCATTTGTAAGGAAATGGAATAATTTGGAAACATAACAAGTCAAACAAGCCAGACACAAAAAATCATAGGCTACATATTTTCATTCATTTGGAAAAACTAGAATATGTCTAGGATATTCACAATAGCTCAATAGTAATATGCATATCACCATCTAAAATGATGCTTATAGAAATGAGCTCCAAGAAATGGATAAAAGATGATGGTATAGAGAACTGTTTTTAGTTGTTTCTATTTAGATTTACCCTTTGGCTTATTCCCTCTAGTCACTGTTTTTATTTTATGCACCCTTTGTTTTATACATGTTAATCTGATTTGGGGAAGGGGAGGGAAATCACCGAAATAGTGGGACAAAGATTAACCAAAGCCACAATGATATACACTAGACCCTATGTTACAAATGAACTTTACAACTTGTGGGAGTGGGATGTCAGGTTTGGGGGAAGCAGGCAAAAATGAACAAGGGGTAACACTGTTAAAAATGTACTCATTACTTATGTAACTGTAACCCACCCCTCTGTATATCACCTTCATAATAAAAAAATACCCAAAGCAATAAGAGAACTCATCCAAATAGAGAAAATTAAAGACAAATATGAGACCAAACGACAGATATAAGCAAAATAGAGAATGATATAAGAGAGAACTTTGAAAACCTCATGCCAATCTCCTCGAGAATCCTGGAGAAATTTATGCTTTCCTATACTCGATCTGAACCAAGGAGTAACACATAAGAAGAAATGAAAATGAAATGTCAATAAACCACATCCCATTCAAGAAAAATCTAAGACTCAATGAATGTACCATGAAATTAAGGCCTGCAAAGAACTTACAATACACAGAAATAAGTCTTTAATGGAATAGAGAGGGAAATGGAATTATCAAACACATTCTATGAAGCTAGAATTAGATCTTCGCCAAATCACATAGAGACTCAAAAAAAAAAAGAAAACTATCAAACCAACTCTTTGACAAGCAATGATGCATAACTTCTTAATAGAATTCTCACCAACCAATTTCAGCAACTAACAGAAAAGTTATATTGTATAATCAAATAGGATTCTTCCTAAGATACAATTGGATTCAATATTCTTGTCAATAAACATCATACAAACCATCAGCAGAAGGAGGGACAAGAAACACATGATTGTCTGTAGGGATGTAGAAATAGCTTTTAACAAGCTCCAATACAACTTTATGATTAAAAGATCTGAGAAGCTAGAAATACATGGAACATTCCTCGATATAATACATAGTATGTATAGGGCAGAGATAATTAGCATTTACCTAATGGTGGAAGCATGAAGACATTAAAATCATGAATGAGAAAAGGATGTGCACTCTCTTAATGTGTACTCCAATATGGTAGTGGAATTTATAGCAAGAGCAATAGGCAAGAGAAAAACATAAGTATTCAAATATTTTTTTTCCTTTCTTGCAATTGTTTCTAACATATTTATAGGACGATTTTTTCTTGCTTTGTATGTCCCTCCCCCATGGTATAACCCATGCTTTCACAATATTTGATGTTGGTATTATTTGTGGAGGGGAAGGGAAAAAAGAAATTGTTTAACTAGGGATACAGGTGGACCGATTGCAAAATGAGATGTACAAGTCGTTATGTCGAAAAATGAATTTTACAACTTTGGTGAGGAGTGGGGTGAGGTTTGGGTGGGGTGGCGGGAGTATGGGAAGGTATGGGAAGGGGAGACATAGAGGAGGCAACAATGCTTGATAAGAAATGTATATGTTATCTTTGCCCATGTAATTGTAACTCTTCTGTACGGTATTCTCACAATAAAAATATAAATAAGTAAATAAAAAGAAAAACATAAAGGGGATCCAAATAGGGAAGAAGTAAACGTATCCCTTTTTACAGATGAAATGATACTGCATTTAAAGGACCCGATAACTTATTTCAACAATCTCCGATGAGTTAATTGCTTTCAGAAATATTCGTTTGTGCCATGAAATACAGATATCCTTTGATTTTAATTACAGTCGGCTATTAGGACTCCCACAGAAACCAAAATCAGAGGATGCTAATTAATCTGATAAAATGCATAATAAATTTTTATAATTAATATAACATGAAGAATTTAATATTAATAACATTAAAATAATTGTATTCACATTATATAATGTATTGAAATCCTTTAGTTTCATCAATTTTTAGAATGTTTATAACTAAATGTAAATTATTTGCAAATGTTTTTTGATGATGTATAAAAAATGAGGAAAAGATTTACATACATATTACTACAGATGCAAACAGATTCACCTGGTTCTTTATGATCCTTCATTTGTTGGTTTCATTCATGCATGGAGAACATGCAAAGAAGTGAAAATTGCAAACTTGACTTTACTAAAGGATTAATTACATGGAGGTTATGTTGGGCTAAATAGATTTTATGAATTAAATTGTTTTGACCCATCCTTTCTCCCTCCCTTCCTTCCTTCCTTTCTTCTTTACTTCCTCTTTCCTTCCATCCATCCCTACCTCTTTCTCATTCTCTCCTTCCTTTCTTCCTTTCTTCCTTCCTTCCTTCCTTTCTTTCTTTCTTTCTTTCTTTCTTTCTTTCTTTCTTTCTTTCTTTCTTTCTTTCTTTCTCTCTCTCTGTCTCTCTTTCTTTCTTTCTTTCTTCTTTCGTCCTATATTCCTCTCTTCTTTTTACTCAGAATATCTCTTATGGCTATAGAAAAATCCCAACTGTTGTACTCTAAATTGTTATGAGTAATTATAAATAATAACTAGATTAAGATTAATTTTAATAACCTATGTTATATCTTAAGACAAATTATACTAAAATCAACTTCTCAAATGTTCCAAGATAAGTAACAAATTTACTTTTCATGATATTGTTTATTTCTTCAAACTAAAATAAGCATTTAGACATAATATTGTGTGTGTGTGTGTGTGTGTGTGTGTGTGTGTGTGTGTTGTTCTTGTGATTTTAACTCAAGAACTATCTCTTAGTTGTTGCTGTTTTATTCCTCAAGGATATTGCTCTATCATTTGAGTCACCATTCTATTTCTGGCTTTGTGTGTTTGTGTGTGTGTGTGTGTGTGTGTGTGTGTGTGTGTGTGTGTGTGTGTGTGTGTGTGTGTGTGTTTGTGTTGTGATGTGTGTGTTTGATTAATTGAGATGTGTCTCACAAACTTTCTTGGCAAGGCTGACTTTGAACCCCAGCTTCCTGAGTAGCAAGGATTACAAGCTTGAGACACCCATATTTAGCACAGATTTAATATATGTAAGAATAAAATAAATTGTATTATTTGAATTCTAGAGTCTCAATTTAACAAATTAACATTTAGATATTTATTGTTATTAAACCTGAACTTGCATTGTGAAAAATATTTTACATTTTTATGAAAAAATATGCACTCTAAGGTTTAAATGGCAGAATCTTTAAACAAATTGAAATATTCTATTATTCAAAAGCAAAAAAGTGATCGTTAAAAATTTCTCATGTAAGCTTAAAACAAAAGGCTCTGTAAGGCTGAATAAAGCATTTTTTCATTAAATTAAATATTGTATACTGTGGTCACATGATTTTATGTTCTTTTAAACCTAATCTTTTTTAGCTTTTGTAGATTCATACATTTTGTGAGTATATAAATATCTTTGTTACTAGTCATGTATTTCTGAGGTTTGATTACCAAGTCATTTCAGAGAAACACTGAATTTCATGTATTTTATGTCAACAGTGATTTTTAGAAATTGAATCAACCTCAGTATAAGATAACTAAATCAACATATTTAATCACTTATCCAATTATTCCTATAGACTTGAAGATAACTAATTTATGAATGGTAGGAAATTCATATTATACCTACTCTTTAAAGAATAATTCTGATAAATGATCATGATAGTATTTATTTTTCCTTCAACTTGAAGTAAAGAATCTCACTATCGATGACAAATACTTGATGGAAATGCCATAAAATTATGAAAAATTCAAGTCATTATGAGTTAGATGAAATAGTCATTTTTGAAGATCACCAAATGAAACCTCTAGGAGCTTCCTTATCTGTTAAATAAAATGTATTTAAGCTCAAAATATTTCATTCATCTCTCCAGCAATGGTATAAGCAAACCACCTCTATGCCAAGTAGCATCTCTGATATTTAGGAACAGAAGTTATCACAATTGTATAGAAAGATCTACCCAGAAATTAAATCTGAAATAATAAAGGATTGGGATTAATAATTAGGTTTCACTATGTTGTCATAAAGAGGTGAATCCTTTCAAATGGGCAGTTATAGAGATTAGGTCACTGAGAACTTGTGATCAAAGAAGATTTAAGATCAAAGTCCTTTCTTCCTCTTCCTTCGTTTACATCTCTGTCTCCTTCTACTTTTCCTTCTTCCTCTCCTTCATCGCCTCCTCCCTTTTCTCCCTATCCTACTCCTATTCTTCTTTTTCTTTACTTCCTAACTTCCATGAATACACATACTCCATCACATGTTCCTGATATGTGGTTCTGTACCACCACCAACCAAAAGCAATGAAGATAAGAAATGTAAATTGAAATGTATAAAATCAGAAACCAAGATTAATGTTTCCTCCTTTGAAGTTAATTTTATAAAGTATTTTGTCATATTAATAGGAGACTGACACAGCATGTTCTCATTTATTATAAGGGATAAGATTTACTGGAAATAAATCTGGCCAACATTGTCCTAATGAAATAATTGATTAACCTAATATTATATTTGGACAAATCTACAATAAAATATCAGATATACTTCAATAAGAAGCCAAAAATGTGTTCAGAGGGAGAGAGTAGAGGTGAAGCTAGAGGCTAAACAAGCTCTCGCATAGAAAGCAGCTTTACTGTTCCAGTGAACAGTCCTAGGCTACAGAATCACAACAAGTGTCCCATCACAGTACAGAGAGTTTGGCCAGAGAAGGAATATCCAGGCAAGGAGACAGATCAGAGCACTTGCTGGTAGCCACGGTTGTGGCAGCTGTGGCAGCAGTGGCAGCTGCCATAGCCACCATACCTATAACACAGAGTCCAGGACAAAGATGCCAGACACAGCGGGACAGCAGATTCTACTCAACACCAGTAAGAACTGACAAGGAGCAGATATCTTCATACTGCCGATCGCAAACCAGAGATGGCCCAGGAACCAAGACACTGACATGACTAGAACGCTGACATCCTCACTCCTTCTCAGGGAGCTGAGGAGGTAAGACCACCACCGGAGATCTCTAATTTTGATACTGACAAAGGCCCATTTGAACAGCTATCTCCAACTCAGGGCTTGGAAGAAAACAAGACACATTTAGGAGGTAACAGGAAACTGACTTGACTTGCCAGGATCAGTTCCACCCAAGAGAAGTCACCCAGCCCAGGCAAAGAAGCCCCGTCCTTGGAGGAGTGACTTTCTTGACTGGGTAAACCGAGCCAGAGGCTGCCCCTCCCTACAGCAGCTGAGACAATCAATTGAAATTCAGTAAACATAAACCCTGAGATTGGCTCCAGGCTGGGCTGTGTGTGTCTCAGGAGGTAGCACCTCAGGGAAAAGCTACTGTTTGCTGAAAGGCCTCAACCCTACCCAGAAGCTAGCCTCATTACGGCATCTCAAAATTAGAAGAAACAGCCATCTCCCTCTTTCGTGATACTCAAGGCAGATTTCCCTCCCACTGAACTAGCCTGAGAGGAGGATCTCAAAATTCTGGGTAATAACGAGCAATTTTCTGCCAGCTCAAACGAACTGACTTAAGCAACTAATCAAGCCACAGGAAAAACAAACACCAATAACAGACCAGAGACTCCACCAAGAGACTGGTTATGGACACAGGGGAAATAGACCATCTTCGCATTCTACCCCCCCCAAAAAAAAAAATCAAAGAACTCTTTTTTTGTACCTTTCTTTAATTTTAATTTTTTAAATAATATTTTCTATTAACTTTTTTTCTTCTCATCATTATTATTTTAGGTGTAAATGTGTGTGTGTGTGTGTGTGTGTGTGTGTGTGTGTTTAAAAAAATCTCTTCTGAACCTTTTGGTCCTTATTTTTTTTTTATTCTTTTCATTGTTTTCTCTTTCTTTTTTGTGAGACTTAATTGCTATTCTGATCATCCCCAGATATTTACCCATCGTCAAATATTAGACCTTATGCCCCGTTGTGTACATACTTAATCCAGAATTTTATTACTCAGTTCACAACCTCTTAGGCTAAAATTCTTTAAGAGCAGTATTATGCCTCTTTATAACTATATAATTTTCAAGTAACTTCTTTTAAGAATTTTTATTTTTTAGTTTTTTATGTCTCCTTTCTATCCCTCCTTTCCTCTCATCCTATCCTTTTCTTCTCTCAATAACGTCTTTAAACACATAATTTTTAAGTGTTTCACTTTTTAAATTTAAATTTTTGTATTTCCATTTTTTCTTTTTTTTCTTAATCGCGCTTCTATCATTCTGTGTAATCCATTTCCCTCTCTAAGATTAGGACTTGGTTAAATTCACTATACTTTTACCTCTCCAAATCCCACTAATCCTATTTTTGCCCACATTTCTCACTAAAATAAATAATTTGTGGTTTGCCAAATTCTTCTTTGCTGTTCTTAACTCATTAAGCCATAGTTTTTTGATGTTGAATAGATTGTATCTGTTGAACTAGATTGTATCTGCTGACTTTTGTCTGTGCAATTATAGAACTTTGATGATGCTTGCCTTAAAATTTTGTTCTAGCAAAAAATTGGTGATACTTTTATACCAAATAGGCAGAACAAGCAGGAAAAACACAAGGAAAATGGCAAGTCAAGGTATCTGAATTCCCACTCATGAAAATCAGTTGACAGAATAGTTAATGAATAATCCAGAAGAGAGTTCCCAAAAATCTCCACAAACACTACTGGTAAACATGATCAATGAAAAGATTGAAAACCTACAAAGGATTCAATGTGAGCGTGATAGGGAGAGAGAGGCAAACCAAAGATTAATACTGGAATCTCATGAGACTGAGGAAGCTACTCAAAGATTGATACAGGAATTACGTGAGCAGGTTGAGAACAGTCAAAAAGAAATACAGGAATTGTGCGAGCAGACTGAGAACAGTCAAAGAGAACTACAGGAATTGCATGAACATGAGGAAGCTAATCAAAGAGTAATACAGGACTTTGGAGAGGGGGATGACAATAGAAAAAGATCAAGACAGGCATTCATGGAATCCATAAATAGAATGCTGAAAGAATTCAGGGAGACCACAAAGGGAATGATGAATAGAGACCAACAGAAAGAATGTGTGTCCAGGGAAACCATAACCAGTCAACTAAGTGATTTGAGAATAAACACTGAACCCCAAATTAAGGAGGTAAAGAAGTTCATACAAGAGCTAAAACAAAGCTCCAACAAAGAATTTGAAGCCATCAAATCTGACCAATTAGAAGGAAAAGAAATAAAAAACAAAGTAGAAAGTCTCCACAGTAGGTTAGACTATGCAGAGGAGCAAATCTGAGGGATTGAGGACAGCCAGGTTATTACAGAGAAAGAATATAAACTATCCAAGGGAAATCCAAGAAATATGATAGATCTATTCAACATTTGGAAGACACTCTCAGAAGACCTAATCTGAGGATAATGTGTGTAGAGGAGCACCTAGAGACAGAATTTTTTTTTTTTTTTTGGATCCGGTCGTGGGGCCTGAACTGTGGGCCTGGGCGATGTCCCTCAGCTCTTCAGCTCAAGGCTAGCACTCTACCACTTGAGCCACAGCATCACTTCCGGGTTTTTTTTCTTTTTGCTTATATGGTGCTGAGGAATCAAACCCAGGGCCTCATGCATGCAAGGCCAGAGTTCTACCACTGAGCTACCTTCCCAGCCCCCAGAGACAGAATGTAATGGTCTAGGAAATTTGGTTAACATGATCATAGCAAAGAACTTCCCAAACATGCAAAAAGATAGGCCTATTCAGATACAAGAAACTTTTAGAACCACAAATAGACCCAACTAGGACAGAATATCTCACCAGTACATTATAATCCACACAGGATCAATTCCAAGGAAAAAAATCCTTAAAGCTGTCAAGTAGAATAGGTCAACTACTTACAAAGGGAAACCAATTAGCATCACCTCAGATTTCTCAGTGCAGACAATTAAAGCAAGAAGAGCCTAGAATGATGTAGGCCATGTCCTAAAGATGAACAACTATCAATCAAGCATACTGTACCCAGATAAGCTCTCCTTCATAACCGAAGGTCAAATAAAAACCTTCCAGAGCAAAGAAAAACTGAAACAATATACCTCCAACAAACAAGCCCAATGAAAGACACTAAACGATGTCCTACACATAGAAAACCAACAAGACCACAATAAAGAACAAGAAACTGCACCCAAACTGAGAATCCAAGAACTATAGGAAGAATCTAGTTGCTCCAGCACCCAAGGTGGATAACATTGGAGGAACTCCCAAACACCTCTCAGTCCTAACAGTCAACATTAACGGACTTAACTCTCCAATTAAGTGATAGACTGTCTAGTTGGATTAAAAAGCAAGATCCTTCTATCTGCTGCCTTCAGGAGTCACAATTTGCTCATACAAACAAACACATTTTGAAAGTGAAAAGCTGGAATAAATTCTACCAAGCAAATCGCCCCATAAAGAGGCTTGAGTGGCAATCCTAATATCAGATAAACTAGACTTCAAATTACAATTAGTGAGAAGACATAAAGAACGTTGCTACATACTAATTAAGGGATCTCCTCTTCAGGAGGATATTACAATTCTAAATCTCTATTTGCCAAACAACAGATCACCCAGATTTATTCAAGAAACACTATTTTCCCTCAAAGCTCACATATACCCAAAGACATAAATTGAAGAATTTAAGTCACCACTATACCCACAAGACAGATGAAGTCGCAAAACTTAACAAAGCAACTGCAGATCTAAACAACTGCATGGATCAACTAGATTTAACAGACATCTACCGAATATTTCCCCAAGCAGCATCAGAATACACGTTTCTCTCAGCCTCACACGGAACAGTTTACAAAATAGACCCCATTTTAGGTCATGAAGCAAACTTGTCCAAATTCCAAAACATTGAAGTTTTACCATGCATTCTCTCAGACCACAAGGGAATGAAATTAGAACTCAACACCAAAGGCCACCAAAAAAGTCCTGTAACATATGGAGGCTGAACAACATACTGTTGAATCACCAGTGTGTCATGGAAGAGATTAGAAAGTAAATTCAAATATTCATGATAATCAACAAAAATGAAAACAAAAATTACCAGCACTTCTAAGACAGAGCAAAGACTGTACTCAGAGGCAAGTTTATAGCTCTGAGTTCTTACATCAACAAATTGGAGAGATCTAAAACCAACAATTTTATGAGATATTTGAACCTCCTTGAAAAAGAGCAACAAGATAGGCCCCAATCAAGTACATGGAAACAAATAATTAAAATTAAATAGGAATTAAACGAATTAGCATTTTAAAAAATCCATAGAAAGAATCCACAAAACAAATCGTTGGTTCTTCGAAAAAATTAAGTAAACTGAAACACCATTAGCAAATCTTATCAGAACAAGAAGAGAACACACCCAAATAAATAAATTCAGAGATGAGAATGGAAACATCACCACAGAAACAGCAAGATTCAGAGCATTATAAGGGAATGCTTCTCAAACCTTTATATTAATAAGTTTGAGAACTTGGCATAAATGGACCTTTTCCTAGCAAATATGGAAATGCCAAAAATAAACTAAAATGAGATAAGCCATCTTAACAGGCCCATATCAAGGATTGAAACAGAAACAGCAATAAGAGTCCTCCCATCGAAGAAAAGCCCAGGATCAGATGGATTTACAGCAGAATTCTACAAGTCCTTCAAAGCAGAGCTTATACCAATACTCCTCCAACTTTTCAATGAAATTTAAAGGGAAAATTCACTACAGAACTCATTCTATGAATCCATAATAACCCTTATTCCAAAAACAGGCAGGGAGTCATTAAATAAAGAGAACTATAGGCCCATTTCTCTGATGAATATTGACACAAAACTTCTCCACAAAATTTTGGTCAATAAACTTCAAAAATTCATCCAAAAAATCATACATCACAATCTAACAGGTTTCATTTCAGGGATGCAAAGCTGGTTCAATATACACAATCAATTAATATAACTCAAACCACATGGTTATCTCAACAGATGGAGAAAAAGCATTTGACAAGATCCATCAAACCCTTTATGATGATGGGTCTGAAAAAATTAGGAATCCAGGAATCATTATTCAATACAAAGAAAGCTGTACATGACAAACCTACAGCCAGCATTATACTTAATGTTGGAAAAATAAAGCCATTTCCTCTTAACTCAGGAATGAGACAAGGATATCCATTCTCTCCACTTCTCTTCAACTTAGTATAAGAATGCCTAGCTACCGCAATAAGACAAGATGGAAACCCAAAGGGGTTCCAAATGGGGAAAGATGAAGTAAAACTATTTACAGATGACATGATTTTCTATTTAAAGAATCCAACTGCCTCCACTTCCAAATTACTGAAGCTGATTCAAAACTTTGGTAAAGAAGCAGGGTATAAAATTAACCCTCAATAAACAATGGCTTATCTTTATGACAACACTGAGTAAAGACTGGGTGAAATCAGGAAGGCAACTCCATTCAAAATAGCCACACAAAATTTAAAATACGTAGAAATTTACTTAATCAAAGAAGTGAAGAATTTTTATGACGAAAAGTTTACAAACCTGAAAAAGGAAATCAAAGCAGAACTTAGGAAGTGGAAAAACCTCCCATGCTCCTGGATTTGAAGGATCAACATCTTGAAAATGGCAATACCTCCCAAAGCTATATACAAATTCAATGCGATACCTATCAAAATTCCAACCTTATTCTTCCACGAAATAGAAAAGGAAATCCAAAAATTCATATGGAACAATAAACGACCCCGAATAACTAAAATGATCCTCAACAGAAAGATCACTGCAAGAGGAATATCAATACCAAATTTCAAACACTACTACAAAGCCATAGTAATCAAAAGAGCTTGGTACTGACACAAGAACAGACCTCAGGACCAATGGAATAGATTTGAAAACTCAGAAATGAACTCACAGACCTATAGCAACTTAATCCACGGTAAGGGAGCTAAAAAACTAGAATGGAAGTACGACAGCCTCTTCAGTAAATGGTGGAGGCAAAATTGGTTAACTACTTGTAAAAAGCTAAAGCTAGATCCTTATATATCACCCTTCAGCAGAATCAACTACAAATGGTTCAAAGACCTCGGGGTCAAAGCAGAAACTCTGAAAACATTACAGGACAGATTAGGAGCTACCCTAGGTCTCCTTAGCACAGGCCGAAATTTTCTTAATAGATACCCAGAAACACAACAATTCAAGTAAATGTTGTACAAATGGGATTACATGAAATTGCAGAGCTTCTGCATGGCAAAGAACCTAGCTAGAAAGATCAAGAGAAAGCCCACGGATTGGAAGATCTTCACTAGCCATACAACGGACAAGGGTCTCATATCTAAGATATATTTGGAACTCAAAAAATTGAATTCCCCAACAACACATCTTCAAAGAAACAACTGCCCAATAAATAAGTGAGCTAAAGTCTTTTTTTTTCTTTTTTTAAAATTGGTTTTTATTGTGAAAATACTGTAAAGAGTGGTTACAGTTACATGAACAAGGTAATGAGTACATTTCTTTTTCTTTTTTGGTTATTATTTTCTTTCTTTCTTTCTTTCTTCTTTCTTTCTTTTTGTTGTGAGAATACCGTACAGAGGATTTACAATTACATGGGCAAGATAACGGTTCCTTTCTTATCAAGCATTGTTGCCTCCTGTTTGTTTCTGCTTCCCATCCATTCCCATAGTCCCCCTACCTCCCCCAACCCGATTTTTACCCCACCCCAACTACCCCCCACCAAAGTTGTAAAGTTTGTTTTTTGACATAACCACTAATGTCTCTCCCCCACGGTATAACCCATGCTTTCACTGTATTTGATGTTGGTATAATTTGTAGAGGGGAAAGACAAAAACTATCAAGCTAAAGTCTTAAAGAGAAACTTCTGTAAAGAGAAAAGAAGGATGCCCAATTGACACATGAAGAAATACTCAACCTCCCTAGCCATAAAAGAAATTCAAACCAAAACAATATTGAGATACCACCTCACCCAGTTAGAATGGCTATATCAAGAACTCTAATAAGAACAGATGCTGCAGGGGATGTGGAGAGAAGGGAACCTTGCAGCATTCTTGGTGGGAGTGTAAACTTGTTCAACCACTTTGGAAAGTAGTATGGAGGTTCCTCAAAAGACTCCACATAGAGCTCACCTATGACCCAGCAATCCCACTTTTGGGCATTTACCCAAATGTTCACAAACAAAGCTATAAGCACTACCATGTTTATCGCAGATTTATTTACCAAAGGTAATATATGGAACCAACCCAGATGCCCCTCAGAAGATGAATGGATCAAGAAAACGTGGTATAAAAATGGAATTCTATGCCCCCATCAGAAAGAATGACATTGCCCCACTTGTTAGGAAGTGGAAAGACTTGGAAAAAATTGAATTAAGTGAATTAAGCCGGGCCCAAAGAAATGGAAGTCCCATGGTTTCCCTTATTTGCAGTAACTAATTTATGTCTGAGACCAGCAGAAATGGTCAGTTAAGTTGATGTTATGCGAAATGAACCCCAAGATAAGGATTCAATTTTTTTCTTTCTTGTGATTGTTCCTAACATACTATAAGATGATTTCTTTGTTGCTTTGTATATCCATCCCCCTCGGTATATCCCCTGCTTTCACTGTATTTGATGTTGGTATAATTTGTGGAGGTGTGTGAAAATAGAGATTGTTTAAATAGGGATACAGATGGACCCATTGGAACAATGAGATGTACAAGATTTTATTTCAAAAACTGAAATGTACAACTTTGCTGGGAGGGATGAGGGGGAGATGGGAAGGGTTGGAAAGGGGAAACAAAGGAGGAGGCAACAATGCTTAATAAGAAATGTACTCATTACCTTGCCCGTGTAATTGTAACCCCTATGTAAGGTACTTTCACAATTTAAAAAAAAGAGAGACAAAAAAAAATCACCTGTATGATTTCCTATGAAAAGAAAGCAGAATACAGTCTGTTCCTCAAGGAAATTGACCCATAACTGGCAGTAATATCACTTTCATAAATAATGTAAGAAGACAAGAACAAATTTCAACTCAAACTGCCTGATATAAAATTTACTTTGTCCCCTGTAAACAACCTTTCAATTCTATGTCTTGTTCCCAAAATGATTCGTATTTTATTTTTATCGTATTTTTTAATTAACATTAAGTAGTTGAATGGGAATTGCTGTTTGACAAAGCAGTTTATGAATAGTGTAAAGTGAGTTTTTTGTCTTTTTTCACTCCTGAGGTTTGAACTCTGGGTCTAGGCATTGTCCCTGAGCTCCTTTGGATGAACACCAGAACTCTATCACTTGAGGCACAGAAGCAATTTCAGATTTTTCTGATATTTAATTGGATATAAGAATCTCACAGACTTTCCTGCCAGCGTTGGCTTCAAACCTCCATCCTGAGCCTCCTGAGTATCTAGGAAAACAAGCATGAGCCTCTAGTGCCTGGCTTAATATGATGCATCTTTTTTATTTTTGGCTAATCCTGGGGCTTGAACTCAGGGCCTTGGCAATGTCCTTGCAATTCTTTTCCTCATGCTAGCACTCTACGACTTGTGTCATAGTGCCAATTCCAGCTTTTTTTGTTTATGTATTACTGAGGAATCAGACCCAGGGCTTCATACATTCAAAGCAAACAGTCTAACACTAAGACACATTTCATGGATAATACAATGCACCTTGAGGTTCATCATCCCTCATTCCTCCCAATCCTATTTCATCCCTCAATTTACATAATTTTGCAGAATATTCACTGGCTAGCAATGTCACACATAGTCACTCAGAGGATATGTTACAGATAATATTTTATTGATAGTCTTATTCATCAACATACTAAACTCATTTATTACAGAATTCTCTGATTTTAAATTCTAAATTATCACTCAGGTTCACCCACTACTATCCTAAAATTTTTCCTAAAGTTAATGTAAATGCAATCTGAAATTCTTTGATAAAATACAATGATTCATAGAATGTCTAAAGTTGGACTATGAACATCACCTTCAGTTCTAGAACATTTTATCATCACTGCCTTCTCAAAATACTCCAATATTTAGTAGTAGTCACTTCCTGTCATCATTTTAAAATACCCTCTACTTGACCAACCATTACTTCATAATCTACCACTAGAGATGTGCCAATTTAAAAAGCTCATATAATTAGAAAACGTAGTCTAGGGCTGGGAAGAATGCTCAGTGGTAGAGCGCTTGCCTTGCATGCATGAGGCCCTGGGTTCGATTCCTCAGCACCACATAAGCAAAAAGAAAAAAGCTGAAAGTGGGGCTGTGGCTCAAGTGGTCGAGCACTAGCCTTGAGCTGAAGAGCTGAGGGATAGCGCCCAGGCCAGAGTTCAGGCCCCACGACTGGACCCCCCCCCCAAAAAAAGTACTTGTTAGATTCTTATCTCTATTTAACCACTAAAAACGGGAATTAGCTCTGTGCCTCAAGTTGTAGAATGCTGGCATTGAGCCTAAAACGGCTTAGCGATAATGCACAGGCCTTGCAAACAACGACAACAACAAAAATATATCACATTAATTTCACAAAAACACCTTTTAAATGCTGTGAACATTTCTTAGAAACATGAATATATGTCCCTGAAAAATGTTGAGTTAAAAAGTATAGAATATTTAGGTTTATGTTAAAGACATGACTATTTAGTTTGTTTAAGATATTTAGGCTATATGATTAGGAATTAAGAATAATGATAATACATTGGGACTGGTTTTTTATTCTATTTTACTATAATAATAAAATTATATTTGTAATGATTATATAAAAATACTCTTGTTTGGTATTTGTGTTATATTAAATAATAAACATTCTTAATTGATTTCCATAGGGAAAAAATCATTTTCTTCATGGTATAAATTCTTTTGTAATTTCAAACAATTAAGAAAATTAGTCCAAGGCTGGTTTGCTCTCAGAGTATATTTGTTTTCTTGTTCTAGTTTTTATATGTTGGTAGAAATTAAAATTTAAAAAATTCAATGGATATTAGCATTCAGGAACAGATTCATAGGTACTAATATTGGAGTCGCTTAAGTGGAATTGTTTTATTTCATTTCATAGTTTCACAAATAAATCAAGATGATTATGTATTTTGTTTCTTTTCACTGCTATTGGCTCTTACATTGAGAATAATTTTTTTCCTAGCGAAGTAGAGAAAAGCAATTGGATTGACTAAGTAACATATGACTTTCATAAAATGCAGATGCATAGATTTGGGTCTCCTGTCATTTGCTAAAAGTTTCTTCCAGAAAAGGTTATCAATTACTTATTAGTGATGCATAATTCCTAGATATTGCAGTTATTACATCCAATTTTTGTTTGAGTAATCTCTGTATAAACTCAAAAAAAAAAAGACCAAAAAAACTCAAATTACACAGAAAACACATCTTTGTTTTAAACGCTGTAGTTTACAATGAATTTTTAGCCAACACTGAAAACATCTTTTTAGGTATTCTGCAATTTGTGTGAAGTATTTTTAACAATAGTTTTCTTTATTTGCTGACATGAAATTCACATGCAATATATAATCTCCTTTTATTGTATATATTTTAGTGCTTCGGAAGTAAATTGGACAATAATAGGTTTTCCAAGCATAATTTTAACAAACTTGCATTTCTTCAAATAGAAATGTTGTAAATTTTAGAACAGACATTAAAGTAGATATAAAATTCTGTTACAGGAATATTTCCAGCATACATCCTCTATAGTGTGTCTTTTCAAAATTGGTTTTTGGGGATTATTTCCAGTGTCTCACACATACTATTCAAGTGCACTGTCAATGAACTACATTCCCTGTCCAAACAAGTTTTTTACTTCTCTTTAATACATACATAGAAGTGTAATGGCTGGATCATCTACAATTGTCTTTGACCTTTTGAAGACTTGAATCTCGCTTGCTAAAATGATCGCAGTATTATACAAATCATTCTCCTATATAGAGGTTATCAATTTCTCCACAAATGCATTACTATATTTTGTGTCATCTTTTTATATTAGGGTCATAGTAGTGAGTTTTCTTTTTCTTTTTTCTTAGATACTAAAGAGGAGCTTATTTCATATGCTCCTCCTATTGACTTAATTTACATAAGTTCTTTAAAGAATTATCATATCAGGAAAAATTTACATAGAATTAGAAGATATAAAAATACTTAAGATTCAGACTCATTGTAGCATTAACACTGTAGGATTAACAAATATGTTCCCTGTATCTGTTCGATATGTTTTAATTGGATATGTTTTAACTTTGGTTATAGTGTCCTTTGAATTATGAAAGGCTATCACTTGATACAATCCAGTTTATTCTTGCTTTCTTTAGCCACTAATGCTTTCCATGTCAAATTTTTAGAAACCTTTACTGATGCAATGTCATTTACATTTATGTTTTATAGGTTTTCACATCTCACATTTAGTTTGATAATCATTTTTTATTTTAAATTTTAGTATTAGGATGGAGGTAAGACAGGTGCCTGAGACTCATAACTGTAATCCTAGCTACTGAGAAGTCTGAGATCTGAAGATCACAGTTTAAAGCCATCCCGAGCAGGAACGTCCATGAGAATCTTATATCCAATAAACCACTAGAAAACCAGATCTGGTGCTGTGGCTCAAGCGGTAGGGCACTCACGTTGAGCTGAAGAGCACACGGACAGCCCCTAAGCCCAGAGTTCAAGCCCCATGAATGACAAAAAACAAAACAAAACAAAAAAGGATTGATGTAGTAGTATAAGATCATTCTTTAAATCTTGAGAGACAATAGTGCAAATACACCGATTTTAGATTCTATTTTTAATTCATAAAGTCATAGGATAGATTTCAAAATCTATTGACCATAAAAATAAGAATTTTTTGACAAATCTGTTACATTCTTCTATGTGTCTGCTTTTGTACTAGAACTATTTTGTCTTCACTACTAACATGGTAATAAGATTCAAAGCTAGTATGAAGGTTCAAACTACACCATTTTACAAGGTTGTTCTGATTGACCTGTATTCCTTGAATTTACATACTAGTTTATTGAGCAGGTGGACCAATATTCTACAGAGATATCTAGATGTTTGATAGTCACTCATATTTGTACCTTGTACAAAACAAGACCCCAGATATTATATATAGAAAAATTTCTTTAGAGAATACATGAAACAACCAACTAAAATTAATTTAGGAATGAGTTAAGATTTAGATAATGCTGTAGCATAATAAATCTGAATGATAACAACTTGAGCTGTACAACAGAGGAGAGTGAGAGGGGAAGGAATGATGGACCATGTAGGAGCTATATGTCATTGCTATTGTGTTTCAAAAAACAGAAAGACTTCAGAGAAGAGAAAGAGAAAACTAAAGTGTCGTGAGTCAAGTTTCCTTTTAATCCATCTAATAGTTTGGACCAAAAGTCAGCGAAAATGGGAAAAAAATAAAATAGAAAATGAAGCATTGTATATACCTGTTACAAATGTAAGAATTTGTAATAAGAATATGATAATTCCCAAAGAAATAAGAGAAAGAAGAGTTAAACTCTAAAGGGAAAAGGAATGAAGAGAGAAAACAAGCAAAGTAAAACCTTTATCAATAACAAACACAAGAGTTTGGAAGTGGAAAGGCAGTGGGAATATTCTAAGTAACAATAACAATTGCTAGCGTGGATAGAATATGGAGCACATTTTATTGTATAATTTTGAAAAAACATATTAGGAATGAAAGTTTCAAAGTCATGATGTAAAACACTATTTGGATTATAATTAGGAAGCATAGCTCAGTGGTAAAACATTGGCCTAGCATGTGTGAAACAATGGTGTGATCTCCCAAACATTACAAAGTACACACAAAGCACACACATACAAAAACCACATAAACACACACATATACACCACATACACACATTTGGAATATTGATATAATTATATTAAACGGAGGAAATTATCACAGATAGTAAAAGTGTGTTAATATATGGAATCATGATATTGCACATACTATTTACAAGTTTAGTAGAAATAAAACAGTCACAATATACTTGGATTTTAATAGATTAAGAAAACTGAAAATTAATAGGTGACATGAGAACCTATAAAAATAAGTTGAAATAATAAACATTTGGAAACATGTATCCTTTTATTTTGACAAAAAATTGATGTTACTGATATTTTAACTCTAGATTTAGAATATGATAGCTAGGTGCTTTATATAACACTAGCGATGGCTATACCTCTAATCATTTCACTCTGAATAGTTTTATAATAAGGTCACAGCGTTTCTCAGTATCTCCCGAATTACAAATCCTATTTACACTTCCCACCATAGCTAGAAAATGGATGCCAAAAATCACCATGCGGAGCTCAAACTTTTTTTTAATAGAAGTAAAAATATTTCCACAAAGTGACCAAGTAATGAAGCCTTTCTTAATAAAGTATGTGCTTCTTGAAAATACAGTATTTGTTACCTGGACAAATATATTTGTAAGTGTAAGAAAAAAATTATTTACAATTATTAATCATATAAAATTTAAGAAAATTTTTAATAGTCACATATTAAATATTATAAAAGCAAAATATATGTCTGAATAATTTACATGTGTAAATATCATGCAAAAATAAATTAACTAATCCTCTGAAAAAAAGAATTATCTTAAAGAAACAAAAGAAAACATTTAAGCCCAAAATTTGAAATTTAGAAAATAAAATGAAGTCTACACTTAATTAAGTGTAAACCCTCTGTATATCAATTTTATAATAAAAATGCATTAACAAAGAAAGCAAAAGAACCCATGGATCAATAGCAACAGCAAAATCATCAGTAGTTCTTGTTTTGACTGTACAAAAAATCGATGGAAGAGATAACAATGTTCCTTCCCTAAGAAATGTACTCATTACCTTACCTTATTTATGTAACTGTAACCCCTGTGTACATTACCATTAAAATAAAATTAAATTGAAATTAAAAATAAACCCAATAATATACCAATTAAGAATTATTAGAAGCCATTGGTTAAAAACTTTGTAAAAAACTGCCTTAAGTACCCAAGGAATATATTTTGATGATACGATTTAAATACTTCAACCTCAGCAGAGAAGCAAAAATTTTAAAAACTGTTACAAAGTAAAGCAATAAATCAGAATAAATTACTATTAATAATAATCATAAGATTAATTTATAGTGGTAGTCAAAAATGTAAGAAATGAGGCAATATGCCATACATTTGAACTTAGTAAATGAGAAAGAATTTTCTAGGTCTTTTTAAATTATCATAAGTTTAATTGAAACACTATTCTGTCACATCATATGATAATCAGATGAAGCTGATATTAGAGCAAAGAACAGATTGTACTAAATTCTTGAATGTTCATGTATATACTTATTTTGGTAGTGGGAAATTGTGGGTATTTCAACTTAGGGTATATTTTTTTTGCTAAGCTGGTGTCATATCAGTGGTTAATTTTAGGATAGGTGTTACCTTTCCACAAGAACATGCACCTAATCTGTCCTTTTAGCCTTCCCATCATCAGTGGCATCAGAGATGAATACCATCTTGTCTAACCTGCTACCTTGACTGGCCTGGGTCCGCAGTCTTTCCAATCTTAGTAACTAGATAGTGAAGGATGTTGGAAATGATCCAATGCACCCAGCTATAGAGTGAGAAGGAATTCCACTAACCTTTTGGCCTGGGTTCAGTTCTCAAGCCTCCTAAGTAGTTAAGAGTATCAATGGGAGCCCCTGGTGCCAAGCAGTAACAGTATTTTTAAAGCAATTAGACATATATGTGACTTAGGCTTGTGATTACCTCAGGAAAAGAATAAAAGAGCAGTGAAGCATAGAGGACATTCAGAATTTTAACTAGGTACTCAGAGGCTGAATAAGCTTAGCTAGCTTCTCAGGAGTATGAGATCTGATGACCACTGTTCAAAGCTAGTCCAATCATGAAAATACAAGAAATTATCTAAAAAAAAAAGAAGTGGCTGAAGTGGAAGACCACTATCCTTGCGTACAGATGCTTAGTAATAGTTCTTAGCCACTATCAAGCTTCAAGAATGATGAATGCATGCATGAGAACATGCACATTTGCGTTTGCATACTCGCATGGGCATGAACACACACACACACACTCACACACACACACACACACACACACACACACACACAAATGAGTATTTCAATGTGAAGTTCTTTATTCTTTTACTTTGCTGTACTTTATTTTCCTGTATTAGTTTACAAAATTACAAAATCAGCTAAGGAACTATTTACATAAAATTCTTTATGTTTCTCTAAAATCTACTCTCTTTTTGGAAGCCTGCTTTTATTTGACCCAAAAGTAACTTATTCAGGAATTCAATTCATCACTCTGAATTTATAGTATTAGATGATTGTTTAGGTTCCTCCTAGCAATATGATTTTGTGAAATCCTGCATTAAGCAATATATTTCTTAAACTAAAAGGGAAGCCTCTGTCAAACAATTTATAATAGGTTTTTCTCCTCCTGGCATTCATCTGTATTTATATTATCTTCATACATTTAATGATCTGTCTGTGATGCCAAAGACTGCCTTGAAAGTAAAAACACCCTTCTCAGCGCTTAGCATTTGTGTACCATTCATAGATATGATGCTGTTTAAATGTTACTGAAATTGCTTTGGAATAAATAATATTCACCCTAATTATCTTGAGAAAGAAGAAATGGTTTCTCAGCACTATAGGTAAGAACTAGAAGGAAAGAAACAAAAGGAAAAGTGAGGAACAACTCAACACATAGATTCAAATGAAACAAAACAACCCAAGAAAACACAAATTAATTCAGTACTCAAGAACTTGCAGGAAATGAAAGATTTAAAAATAGTCAGCTATGACAAGCTTATGAAAATCCTGACTACATGGGAGTGCACTGTTGTGAGAACAGTGGCTAAAGCCCATACCAGAATGAAAGATCTGTACAAAATACCATGCACTTGTTATTCTAAATTCCAGGAAGAATAACATAAAGTGGAACGAGGCCAAGATCATACACAAGTAGGAAGCCAGGTTCTATCTGAAAATATAATCAGGATAATTTAGGGCTGGGCATAGGACAAAGTGGTAAGAACACCCAGTTAGTGGGCACAAGACACTGAATTCAAACTGTAATATTAGGTGTATTAAAGATAAAAGCTATGATTATAAATAATTGGAATAATTGTAACACTTGAGTATTTGAGTGGAGAAAAATCCATGAGAGTGATAGAATTAACCCACGTTCCAATGCTTTCTACTTTAGTGATAATGTTTATTGGTACTTCAGACAAAACACAGTTACCTTGCAAATGAGCATGGATGTGCATTTGGGTGATGGAAATATTCTCCTTTCACAGGTGTACATTAAATAGATTGTTTTGGGTAGATTGTAGTTCTTGAACTAAGAGCCTGGGTGATGTCCGTGAGCTTTTTTTCTCAAGGCTACCACTCTATTAGTTTGAGACACAGTTCCAATTCTGATTTTCTGTTGGTTGTTTGGAGATAAGAGGCTCATGGACTTTTCTGCCCAGGATGGCTTTAAACCATGTACATCAGATCTCAGCCTCCTGACTAACCAGGATTCCAGGCATGAGCCGTTGATGTATTTAATAATTCAGTAATTGTATAGTTACAGAAGTTATAAATTATCATTGTAACCTGTGTTATATATGTGTATTTATATATCAATACATACGGATAGAAATATTTTAACATATTATTGTATCTAGAGTAGATATAGGAAATCATCCTTCATTATAAAATAAAATGGCAACAAAACTTAATAGGAGCAAAACAAAGGGAATTGTGACACGTTTCTTTTTGTTGAATAAATTATGAATCAGTTTGGGCAAACCATCTCTACTTTAACAAAATTTATAATTGCTATTAATTCCGATCCATCTATTTGCCCATATTGTGCATCCTCACACATGAGTGTCAAAAACAAAACACACTTTTTGCCTTTGTATTTAACTCATCTGTTATAATTTAGGCGATAGATGAAGTAATCAAATAAAGATTAAAATAATAATAAGTGAGGTTTTTAGTTAGAGTTGAAAAAGATTTTAAAAATGATAATAGCTAATTAAAATGCATATTTCTTATTTTACACTGTTGTTATGTCTCTAATTTCCACATTAGGAAAGTACATAGAAGGTTCTCACTAAATTATATGTACAATTATTAAAAATGTATTGAAAGAATATGGGCACAGTGTGGTTTTAGCTTATTGAGACCTGTATGGGGTAGTGTGTTTTTTCATCTTCATTACGTTGTAATGAAGATGAAGGGAGGGATGTACTTATTCTTTAAAACTGGCTAGAGGATTGCTCACAGAAAGATAGTGATGAATTCTTCCAAAAGGTTACAGTAAAATCACTTTCACAATCATATTCATTACTGTACTATTCACCATAACCAAGTTATGGAAACAGACAAGATGTCCTTTGGCAGAGGGATGGTTGGCAAAAGTGTGTCATATATACAGAATTGGATTGCACCTATCCATTATGGGGACTGTTACATTATTTGCAAAGAAATGGATAGATCTAAAAATATGTTAAGTAAACGAAGTCAGAGCCAGACACACAAAGGACCCATGTTCAATCTCATATTTGGAACCTAGAACTTTATACAAGTTTACAAAACAATAGTAACCAAATCATGCTATTTGCACAGGAGCATTTAAATGGTGTATTTTCTTATAAAATTGATCTTTTAATCCAACAAAATGAATACCGGGAAACTATCACTTTGAAGATGTGAGGGGAAGTCAAAGGGGAGGAATAAAGAGAGTTATGGAGTAAGAGTGAAGACATTATATTTAATGCAAATAATATGAAACTAGAAAAAATTGAAGTGTGGTGAGGTTTGGAAGGGCAGAGAAAAGTTATATAAAGATCCATTATAATTTAAAAAGTCATTTATTGAATGGAAATTCCCATGTACAACTAGTTAAGATAAGAAAAATATGATTAAAAACAATGGATGCATTTGATCTTAAACTGTGTTCTCTTAAACCATGAGTCAATATAATAGTTTCCTCCTCAGAAATTTTCTTTGAACTTTTTTTCCTCATAGTAACAGGAAAGTGATCAGTGCAATGAATATTAATACATGAAATTGCACATATAAAATCAACGTAAAAATGTTAGAACTCATCACATCGTAAAATAACAGGTAGAATGTACCAAATGCTAATTGATTGTTTTTCCAAGTACTTTACCTATTGTATCTAATTTAATCCTCACAATAATTGCATAAAGTGGAAGTACTTACATTTTTAATTCTCAGATGATGATATTGAAGTCTTCAGAGTTGTAATTACTACTACAACATTGCACATATTGTAAGTGTTAGCCTGAGGTTCATCTCCCACTGTCAATAAACCACATTCTATTTTATGACTAAAATACCAGCACTTAGTCTACAAATAATAGGAAAATTCCCCAGAATTATTGTGTACACTCATAATATTTCTCTTTAACATTGTTAGAAAATAGGGAACTGTAATATGAAAACTCAAAGTTCATATCAATGCATACCTCCCTGGTGAAATGAACTGCTAAAGTATAAGATTCATGATTTCTAGCTCAAAATAATTGAAATCATATTTTATCCCTTCACTCAACACTGCACTGCCTGGATCCTATCTCTGTTTAACACAGTCTTACTGAAAGAATGAACTCCCCAATTCCTGATGAAAACAGACTGCATGTCTTATGGACCAATCATTTCCACATTGTAGCTCAGCTAAATTGTTTATCATTTTAAATATTTTGATTGCTTTTTATATCCAATATTTTGAGAGAAAGGTACTACTTTAAAATGCAGTTAAAGCAAGACTGCTATAAAAATCACCTTTGACCCTAGATAAATATTTTACCTTTCCTATACCCAACAATGCACTCTGGCCTATCATTAATGTTAGGAACGAGAGGTTAAAAATCATAGACACCAAGACCTAAGCATGAATTAAAAACTTTCCAACTTCTGAATACAATTGGTTTAAAAAGACGTGAAGGGCTGGGAAGGTGGCTCAGCGGTAGAGCGCTAGATTTGCATGCATGAGGCCCTGGGTTTGATTCCTCAGCATCACACAAACAAAAAGAAACAAGCCGGAAGTGACGGTGTGGCTCAAGTGGTTGAGCACTAGCCTTGAGCTGAAGAGCTGAGGGACAACCCCCAGAGTTCAGGCCCCACTACCAGACTCCCTCCCCCCAAACAAAAGACATCAATACTACCACATTTTTCAAAATTTGTTATGATACTGAAGATTCAATTATAAACTATTATTATAAAAATAACTGAAGCACAGTGACACAAAAAATAATTTAACTGTATCATATACATTCAAAGACAGTGCTAATAGAAAACAAAATTATAAGGATGTTACCCAATTCACTTACATTATTTTATTCTATTTCTTTTAGTTTCGAAAAAAACTGACTTTTAATAAAATGATGCAAAAAAAAAGCCTATATGCCCACTTACATTTTCAGCTCTTAACAATATTTGTTTCAGAAATATCTTTAGCTGTATAGTCAATGAACAAAATAATACTAATATTTAAAGGGTTTTCAGAAATAGCAAGACTCGCTCTGGGATATTATATTGGAAAAGATATTCAAAAAACATTATTTGTTAAAGTTGTGATAGTTACTCCCACAAAAAACTATTAATGAAGAAACTTTTGTATGTAAAAAACAACTACAAATGCATCCACAATCTGGAGGTGACACATGTTTTTTTGTTGATTTTTTTGAAATATATATCTAACAAGCAAAGCCACAATACTGATTTTCAGTCAATATGATGGGATATTCAAACCTAAAAAATATGGGGTTGATTATCTTAGTGTGAATAGATACGATCTTACAAAGAAAGTTACTTTCAACAGAAATCCGGAAAGAGTATATCCACCTTGAGTTTCACAGGAATAACCAGAGAGTAATAACTGTTTGGTCAAGTCAGTCAAAATCACTCCATGAGTATATCTTAAAAGTATGACCAATTTAAGAGGTCAAATACATATTTTGTACTGACAGTCATCTTATAGCAATAACTCATTACCTAGTTATATGTGTTTCTTTTTACCTAACATATACTAAGACCTGAAAATGATCTCTTATATCTAACTTAATTTTGTAAATGTTTTAATTATGATGATGTTATTATTTAACAAGTAAAATGTACAGAAGGGTGGTTCCACTGAAATGACAGGACAGAACACTGTTAAATAAAAAAAAACTGCAACATAGCTCTTTTCAGCCTCTCTCTGTTCTTATTGGCAACCAACATTGCAACAACACACACACACATATAAACACACATGTGTGCACATGTACACACACATATACACACATGCCAAATTCAGGGTTTATTGTTCAAATACAATATTAGTGATTAGGACAAATGATAATTTGCCTTATTACAAAATAATACATAATCCAGTCACCATGATTGTTACATTTTACCTGCCATTCCACACGTGACCACTTAATTTATTTTAGGTAATTAATTAGCTAATTCATTTCTTCATTAGTTTAGTACTAATATTAGAGCTTGAACTCAGGACCTGACTCTGTACCAGAATTTGTTCTTTGTTTTGTTTTAGTTTTCTCAAGGCTAGCATCTTACTGCTTGTACCAGAGCTCCATTTCTAGCTTTTGCTGGTTACTTTCAAACCAGAATCTAATGGACTTTTTTTTCTTGGTCTGGTTTCAAACCATAATTATCAGATTTCATCTTTCTGATTAGCTAGGATTAAAGACCTGAGCCACCCGTGTGGCTCCTACTTTTTCCTATACTTATCTAATGCACATACCCAGCTAATAATTTAAAACTGAGAGTATAGAAGCAAGATGTGCAGTGATTATATTGTCCTGCCAGAAACTCGTTAGTACTGTAAATTTCTTCTTAAGACCATACACAAAAATACTTAAGAAGAAATCTGATGAAGTGTGTGTTTATGTGTGTATGTGTGTGTGTGTGTGTGTGTGTGTGTTGTTGCAATATGTTCCACATATAAGCACTGTGCAGGGGTGTCCAGCCATTCACAGTAATTGAGTGCATATCTGCCATGAGCTACAAATTCATGGACAATGTCTCAGTGTCCACTCTCGGCTTCCCAATGAAGAGGGGTATACTCATCCTCATCCCTAGTATTCATATGAGTGGCCTTATTGGAAAGTGGCCTCTACACTATAGTAAGCTGCAAGGCATGCACTCTACCACTGAGTCACCTTCCCAGGCCAAGGATTAAGATACTTGTCTGTAATTTGGTCAAAGGTATGTTTCTTTATGTAGGCTACTAAAAATATATTTACTAATTTCAAGTAAATACATAAACTCTATTTCATCTCTTTAATCAAATAAAAAAATAAAATTGTTTGCTTTGTAAATTCATCAGAAACATGGATTTTCTGGCTAGCTAAGTCATTGCACATCGGTATCTCTCTTCCTCTCTCTCTTTCATGATTCTCATAGACAATATGGTTGCTCCATAATTATCCTAATCTATTTTGCTTTCATTTTTTTGGTTGCATCATTTCACTTTCTTCTCTGCCATTTCCCAAACCAGAACCATATAAACAGAACCATCCAGAAGTGGTTCTGTGGCTCAAGTGGTAGAGTGCTTGCCTTGATTTGAACATCTCAAGGACGGTGCCTGCGCCCAGAGTTCAGGCCCTATAACTAATTTTTAAAAAAAGAATCTAATTCCTTGATAAATCTAGGAACAGATCTGACTGAAATCAGTTGAATCACACTTTTCCTGCACAATGAAGGAATAGGTGCAGGCTACGAAAGCAGCTAGAGAAGGCAGGCTGATTGTATCTATGACAAAACTTTGTGGAAAATGGTATCGAGGATTACTTACTAGTATTCCACTTGCACTGGAAGCCTGATGCTGAACTGTTGATTGGTGATTCTGAACTATTGCTTTGATCATTATATTCTCCAAGAGGAAAAAATGAAACAATTGATATCAAAGGACTACTAACACATTTTGACTTGTCATTAAGCATCTTCAATCATCAAAATCAACAGAAGACAATAGACAGGCTTACTTTTTTAGATGAAAACAAATGTCTGTAAAAAAAACACGGAATTGGAAGATGGCAGAGGAGAAGATAGAAGCTAAACAAGCTCTAAAATAGAAAGCAGTTTTAGAGTTGCAGTGAATAGTCCTAAGCCAGAGAATCACATCAAGAATGCCTTCATAGGACAGAGAGTTAGGCCAGAGAGGGAAAATCCAGGCAAGGAGAAAGCTCTGAGCACTTGCCAGCAGCCGCTGCCTCGGAAGCAAAAGTGGCAGCAGTGGCCTCAGTCGCCATACCTAAATCACAGAGAGTCTGGGAAGAAGGAGCCAGACAGGGTGGGTGAGCAGATTCTACTCAACACCAGCAAGAACCGACAAGGAACAGAAATCTTCAACCTGCAGTTTGCAGACCAGAGACAACCCAGGAACCAAGACTCAGCGTGAGTAGAAGCCTGACATCCTCACTCTCCAACTCAGGCCTTGGAAGAAATCTAGAGTCATTTAGCATGTCACAAGAAAGTAACTGACCTGGCAGACTCAGCTCCACCCAGGGAAAAACACCCAGCTAGGGCACCAGCCCCAGGAGTGGCTTTCTTCACTGGATAATCAGAGCCATAGGCTGCTCCTCCCTTTAGCAGCCTTGATAATCAATTGAAATTCAGTAAACAGAAACTCTGAGAATGGCTCCAGGCTGAGTGCTGTGAGTTTCTCACAAACCAGCCCCTGGGAAAAGCTACTGTTTGCTGAGAGGCCTCAACTCAACCCAGAACCTAGCCTCATCGCAACATCTCAAAACATGAGGAAAAAGTCATATCCCTCTTTTGTGATACTCAAAGGAGATCTGCCTAACAATGAACTAACCTGGGAAGAGGATCACAAAACCCTGGGTAAGGCAGTGCATTTTTCTGCCTGTTCAAATTGACTTAATAAACTAACCAAAGAAGTGAAGGATCTCTATGATGAAAACTTTAAAAACTTTAAAAAGTTAATCAAAACAGAACTTAGAAAATGGCAAAAACTCCCATGCTCCGGGATTGGAAACATTAGCATCGTGAAAATGGCAATACTTTCCAAGGCTATCTACAAATTCAATGTGATACCTATCAAAATTCCAACCTTGTTCTTGAAGGAAATAGGAGTGGCAGTCCAAAAATTCATATGGAACAGTAAAAGACCCCAAATAGCAAAAACGCTCTTCAAAGGAAAGAACACTGCTGAAGGAATATCAATACCAAATTTCAAACTCTACTATAAAGCCATAGTAATCAAAACAGCTTGGTACTTGAACAAGAACAGACCTCAGGACCAATGGAATAGAATTGAGAACCCAGAAATGAACCTACACTCCTATAGCGAACTAATATTTCAAAAGACAACTAAAAAATTAGAATGGAAGAAAGACAGCCTCTTCAATAATTGGTGCTGGAAAAATTGGTTAACTACTTGTAGAAAACTAAAGCTAGAGCCTTATCTACCACCCTGCACCAGAATCAACTCCAAATGGATCAAAGACCTCGGAGTCAAAGCAGACACTCTGAAAACATTACAGGATGGAATAGGGGAAACCCTAGATCTCTTTGGCGCAGGCCTACATTTTCTTAATAGAGACCCAGAAACACAAGAAATCAAAGAAAGATTGAACGAATGGGATTGCATGAAGTTGCAGAGCTTCTGCATGGCAAAGGACATAGCCAGCAAGATCTATAGAAAGCCAACGGATTGGGAGAAGATCTTCACAAGCTATACAACGGACAAGGGTCTCATATCTAAAATATACTTGGAACTCAAAAAATTAAATCCCTCAAGAGCAAATCCTCAAAGAAACAAATGCCCAATAAATAAGTGGGCTAAAGACTTAAAGAGAAACTTCTCTGAAGAAGAAAGATGGATAGCCAATAGACACATGAAGAAATGCTCAACCTCCCTAGCCATAAAAGAAATGCAAATCAAAACAACATTGAGATACCACCTCACCCCAGTTAGAATGGCAAAAATCAAGAACTCTAACAACAACAGATGCTGGAGGGGGTGTGGACAGGAGGGAACCTTATTTCATTGATTGTGGGAGTGTAAACTTGTTCAACCACTTTGGAAATAGTATGGAGGTTCCTCAAAAGACTCCACATAGATCTCCCCTATGATACCCAGCAATCCCACTTTTGGGCATTTACCCAAATGTTTACAAACAAGACCACACTAAAGCTACCAGCACAACTATGTTTATTGCAGCATTATTTACCATAGCTAAGTTATTGAACCAACCCAGATGCCCCTCACTATATGATTGGATCAAGAAAATGTGATATATATACACAATGGAATTCTATGCCTCCATCAGAAGAATGACATTGCCCCATTTTGTAGGAAATGGAAAGACTTGGAAATAATTATATTAAGTGAAGTAATCCAAGCCCAAAGAAACATAGGTCCCATGGTTTCCCTTATTTGCAATATCTAGTATATGTATGAGTCAAGCAGAAAAGCTCAGATTAGGTGAAGTTAGGAAAATGAACCCTAAGATATGTATTTAAATGTTTATTTTTCTTTCATGCATTTGTTTTTAACGTATTTATAAGATTATTTCTTTGTTGCTTTGTATGTCCCTCCCCATAGTATAACCCCTGCTTTCACTGTATTTGATGTCAGTATCATTTGTGGAGGGAGAGGGGAAAAACAAGTCATTTAAATAAGGATACAAGTGGACCTGTTGCCACAATGAGAAGTACATGTTGTCACGTCGAAAATGAACTTTGCAACTTTAGTTGGGGGGGGGGAAGGATTGGGTAGGGAGACTAGGGGAGACTGGGAAGGGATGGGAAATGTAAACAAAGGATGAGGCTACAATGCTTGATAAGAAATGTTATCACTATCTTCCCATGTAATTGTAAACCCTCTGTACAGTATTTTCACAATAAAAAAAAAAGAAAAACAAAGCATTTAAGTAGTCATGCAAAGGACTTCTATTTTACTACTGCATTATACATTTTTTTCTAATGTTGAATACCAATAAATAATGGATGTATTAGAAAGCTCTTAAAGCTCATATATTGAATAGTAAGTTCTCTTACACTATATCATTGTATTTCCCAAATCATTTACATAGAAGGCATTGTTTCCTATTTTCTCATGCCTAGAATAAGCTGCACATGAAGATACCACTGGTCCTCATTTTCAGAGGAAAGTCTTTCCTCTGCTCTCTATCAATTCCCTACTCTCCAGTTAGAATAATTTAAAATAGTAAAAATGAAAAAACAGAAAATAAATCATGGTGAAAAAACATGCAGGAAATTCACCAGATTTTTCTGACCAGTTCAACCAACGTGAACTATTCAGGAAATACATGGACACCTCATTCCCACTGGTACTCAATGTCTCTTGTTAGGCAATTCTGATGAAGACCATCAACTAGATGAAAACGTGAGGAATGGTATCAATTGCAAGAAAATAATGGAGAAGAATGCAAGCAAATTTCTTCTTTGGGCTTACTGCAGTGCAGAGAATACTTTTCAAAAAGGCCACTCATATGAATACCAGGGATGAGGATAAGTATACCCCTCATCATCAGGAAGCCTAGAGTGGACATGTAGACATTGTCCATGAGTTGGTAGGTCAAGGCAGATATTCATGCAATAACTGTGAATGGTTTGGCACCCCTGCATAGTACTTATATATGGATTAATACCAGAATGGATTCTTTCTTAATTCATCATGATGCAGATACCAATCTCCAAACTAAAGGCCTCTTGACCCCCTTGCATCTTGCTGCTGGGAATAGAAATAGCAAGGATATGCTGTATCTCCTTCTGTTGAACCATTATTTCAAACCGGGTCTGAAGAACAACTTGGAAGAAACTGCATTTGATATTGCCAAAAGGATAAGTATGTATCACTACCTCTTTGAAGTTATGGAAGGCTGTACAAATTATTCTCCTACGTAGTAATGGTTTGGTTAATTTCTTAAATTTCAAAAGTGCCATTCCATCTTTTGTGTCCCTACAAAATATTTTCATAATAAAAAGCAACAGCAATATCTTAATTTAAAAATTCATGGATTCCATGGTATTCTTCCATGTGAATTGCCTCACTTTGATGTCAAAATGTATTCAAGAGTTCTTTGTAAGCATCTATAATGATTTCTGCAGAGTTTGTGTTTTTTTTTTTTAATTTTACATTATCTGTTGAAATGAATAGTATAGAAACTAAAGTTATTCCTGGTGCTTGTCTGAAAAAAAGTATATCAAAGTTTGTATAAAGTCCATAATCTATTTCATTATCTTCTAGATATAATACTTTAAAGTCTACATTTTTATAATATATAGGTTCATTAATAAATGTCTCCTTTCAGATTACATTCCATATAGAAAAAGTTAAGATTCCTTTTTTCCTAGGTCCTTATAGTATTTTATTTCTTTGGGATAAGATGATAATATTATCTAATTTCAAGTTTTGTAAAGGTTATGCTATGTAAGAGCCTTTGTAAAGTGAAGATTTAATACACTGATGTCAAACTAACCTTTAATTCTATGAATTACATGTATTGTTACACTTGTATTTTTGTAATCAACTTTTTAATAACTGCTTTTCATTTCTTTCATTTGAAGAATGAAAAATATGGAATAGTTCACGAACTTTTTTATCATCCTTCTGCAAGTGCCATGTTAATCTCTGTATTGTTGTCATTTGGTTAGGCCTGCTGCTGAAGCATGTAGTATCCTCTAAATTTAAGTAGTTAATGATGCAATCTTTATACAGGCATATATCCTTGGTTGCCTATTTGTAACAAGGAGCCCTTATTGTTCCTAAAATGCTATTGATCTTATTTCTCTAAATTTCTGTGTATAGTGGGAAAAACTTACATTGTTTGGTCGATTGCTCACATTTGCAATTTTTGTCAATGACTATTTTGTTGTTTTCATTTTAAATTTGATCATATTTTGAAGTCTTTATAGCTAAGTCCAAAGGTGATGCCTTTTCAAGTACTCACTAATCAACTGAGTTAGCTTTGTGGAGCTAATGGATTCAAAGGAAGTCTTGCTTAAGAGCTACTTCTAAACTTCTGCAGCTTAAAAGTTCGCAAAGAAGTCTCACTGGCACAAATGTCTTCCTGACACTTTACCCTTCTCCCATGTAGAAACAAACCAACCAGAATATCTTACCCTGACAGCATAGATTGTCTTACTGGAACAAAACTAATCTTAGTTACAAGGGTCCATAGAGCGATTAACATTTCAGACCGAATTGTTCAGAATAGAAGGTATTTTATCAAAATACAATTGTTTATTATACCTATCATTTCAAAAGTAGCTAAAGCCAAGAAGGTGAAAAAATTGTTCGTATGCATGATTACCTAATATCCTGGTCTGTCTACCATCCAACCAGGCAGGAACTTACACTACTGACTTTCTATCACCAAATATTTCCATAAAACTTGGAGAAGTCCATAGGTTTCTCCTCGATATTAGGCTTAAATTATTAATGTTTTAATCACAGTATTTCCTCTTGCCTCCAGGCTTACAAATGGTAAAGTTTTAGGTCTAACTCTACCAAAAACTGAGGTAGAGATAATGGAATAATACTTTAAAACAGAGTTGCCATTGATACCCTAACCACAACAGAACAATGCATAACAATTTCCTATATTATAAGTACTTATATATTTTATATTTCTATGTGCTGATCTTAAATTTCTAGAATTGCTAGAATTAATTGATAATTTGACAAATAAATTGAAATTTATTCCCATAAACAAATTGGAATATAAATACTTAGGTTTAGAATATATATTAGAATAAAAAGTATCAAAGCAATGTCTTCGTTATAAATTTGTGATACCTTCTAAGTGTTCTAGGTCTTCTGAATTCACATTGTAAAAAAAAAACCAGTATTGTTTTCCTCTAATCTATAAGATATTTTACACTGCTGCTGTGTTTATTGTGTTAACTCGCTGGACCCAAAGTGTTTTTCTCCATATTTTTGAAGCATTCTTACTTATTATACCCAAATTTTGCTGATATGATGTGTAAAAACTATTATTCTTCTGTAGCACCCACAGGTTTGAGGATACCAAGTCCCAGTTATTTCATCATCATATAACAAGGGCAAGACTTCTGACTTTGGCCCATGCAACATGCTAACGGAAAGTAATTGAAGACCCATCTCAATTTCTAATTTCCTATAATATTTCAGGGCCCCAATTCCTTGTAGGAATTAGTAGTAAGCAATTGTGAAATGTAAGGCAACTTAAAATGAAAGATGAGATCACAAAATATAAGAGAATGTACTGTAGTTCAAACTTTCAATTTACAGATGACCAGCCCATATGAGTAAACAAATTCACAAATGTCACAAATTATTTTTATACCCTTCTCCTAATGATAAATGAAAGATTTCAGTCCAGCGTAAGTAGGCCAAAAATAATTACTGGAATGATAGATCCATAATTGTTCTACCAAGGCTAGGAAATCTTGACTTAGAAGTCAAATATAATTTAGAAAATCATTAATTGAGAAGATCCTTAGTGCTTCAAAACACTGGTACTTCAAGAAAACTTAGTTCTGTATTATAAAAATGTTGTCATTCTCAAACCAATGATAACCTACATTTAATCTTCTGAAAGTATATTCCTTTTCCAATAAACTTTTAAAAATGTTATTCACCAAAATAACACTTGACAAGTAGATAATAGTGACATTAAAAGTGTTTCAAGTGTAGGAATCAAGTTACAATAGAGATGATTTATTTACCCATCATAAATGCCAAGTAAGTTCAACCATTCATTAAAGTGTAGAAATAGTATCTCCCACCATTTGCGTTGCTCAGTAGGTGCCTTCCAGAAATGTGTTAAATAGATCAGCCTTCCATGATTCAAACCCAAATATTAGGTAATAAAGTAAATTTCTTCACATAAGAAGGTACATTTTAAAGTCGCTAATAGTTGCCTTATCATGTGTTGCCTTATCATATGGTTTCCCTATCTGTCTAACATAGTAAGGAATATGACTTTAAGTTTTGCATATGGTTAATCATCAGAGATGTGACAAACATAAAATCTGTCTTCTATTTCTATCATATTCCTCTACTGTAGTAAAAATTAGTTTTTTTCTTTTTCCAAAACTTAGAGGTAGTAGAAAATATCATCCCATGTAAAATAAAATAATCACACACCATTGTACAAAGCCATTTATAAAAGCTGGTAGTTAGGTATAAATTCTAAACGATTTTTAAACTTTCTTGTTGACTAAAGATTAATCTTCCAAAAAGATGAGAATAAAATCATATCTAGGTGCTTCACGTCTCCAGTCTTGCAAATTGTTATTGCAGTTCAAGTACATGCAGGATTGAAACTCCATGGAATGTAGGAATGTATATAAACCTTTCAAATTCTAAACAGTTTAACAGAATGACTATCAGGAAGTTGAAACCAGAAAGGAATTATTATAAAGACATAAAATGAATGAAAAATGGAAAATGGGCAAGTACAGCTAGAATACTATAGTACACAAGTAATAAAGGAAGTTGTAAATCTGAAATAAATCTTGGAGAAAGGGTTGGTTCAGATTGATAGAAGGAATGACTCTGAACCAGGAGCATTTGATGGACATATTTAATTGTAACACACTTGCACAACCTTTTGAAATTCAGTTAAAAACACAACTACAAATAAAAACACACAATAATCACAACCAAACAACAATCTCTATAGTGTATGTATATGACCTCACAATATTTTAAGCAGTTAATGAAGGGCAGTCTTTGGAAAAGCAAACAAAGCTGTTCAAAGAATGCAGTTCGGGGTAGGGAAGAATTTTGAACAGATATAAATAGATTGTCAAAGGTTATAAATCATTTACAGGTGCTGCAAATATTTTCTTCTGTGAGTATTCTTTGTCTGAAGTGGTTACTCCAGTCCTCAGCCACACTTGATAGCTTGTGAATATAGAATGGAAGAAACAAGATCAAGAACCCATTACACCACTGGAGAGAAAACAGTCCTCTATGGTTTCTCTCATTTCTCTTCACTACTCTTTTCTCATACTTTTAATAAAGTGAAGTGATTTTGAATTATATCTTTCCTTCTTTTTCAGAGAATTACTGTTTGGTAATTAAATGACAATTCACAAATTTTGATGTCTTTTTTGTTTTTAAAGAACTTTGAATTTAAATTCCACTGCAACCTTGTTTCACACAGTGAGAGTCCATTTCCTGGGTAAGGACAATTCTCAAGGGAACCTAAAGGATTTACTGCAAGGTTTGTGAGATTTGTTTGTTTAGTGTGAAAATAAGCCATATTCACCCACATTGCTCCCTCTCAGCTAAGTCTCCATGGATTTCTTTGCATGAAAGCCTATTTTCCCAGGTAACTTTAAATTTTCTTGATAGGCTAAGTTGTTAAAAAGTTTGAACAATTAAAATTTACCTTTCATAAAATTTAAAACTCTTTTGAAATTCTTTTATCAGAATCGCGAATTCACCAATCCTAATTCCACCTTTACCATCAAAAACAGTTCGCATGTGTTTTCATGATATAGTGTCCATGAAACTATTATTTTCCAGTGGCTTTGTTATGCGTATATATGACCATATAAGTTGATGCTGAGCAAAATGAACTCCAAGATATGGAGAGATATTTATTTGTGGTTGTTGTTTTTGATGTACTACGTGATTTCTATTTTCTTTGAGATTTTCTCCTATGGTTTATCCCCTGCTGTGTTTGATTTTGGTACCCTGTGTATTGTGTATACATTTACCTTAATTTGGGAAGGGGACAGGAACAACAAAATGGTGAAATAAAGGACAAAGGGCAAACCAATGCAATAGCAATACTCACAAGACAATAAGTTGGAAATGTACATTACAACTTGTGAGGGATATTGGGGTGAAGGAAAAATTGTGAGAAAAATTAGAGAGGGCATAACAAGTTTGAAAAGTTATGTATTCACTACCTTACAATGGCTGTAACCCCACAACACATCATTTTCACATTAAAATTAAATTATAAAATAAGCTGATGAAATAAAATTTCACTGTTTTGGTATTGTAAATATTATTCTTTATGTAGTATTTTTTTTAAAAATAAGTATTATTTGGAATCTAATTTGAATTATTTACCTCTTCTTTATCAGAGGGTAATCAACTTGAATGATTTCCAACTAGATAATTTTTTCACAATATACTTGTCAATATTTTGAAAATAGAATAAATTTAGTACTTTCTTATAGTAAAACAGAAAACAGTTTAATTCTATGGAAACCCATAACTTTTAAAAGTAAATAAGTTGTTAAGAGGACAGAATGTATGTGTTCTTCAAAATTCCTATGATTAATAACTACTCATTTTCAAATTCTGAACATTCCGTACCTGAGAGATTCAAAATTTACCTGTTTGCATGTTTTGTAATTCTGCAACAGATGCATTTTCCAATGGGGTGTTACAGACTGAGAAGTAAACAGAAAAAGAGCCACATTCTGGTATAGGATAAAACTATGAAGCATGTTATAATTAATTCTTCAAGCGTAGCAGTTGGTTCTCAGATTAAGCTATTATTTCTATGACCATCAATCACAAGATTTATGCCATAAAGTCATCCTAGAGCAACAGTTTCCAACTTGTAGGGTGCAGCTCAAAATTCCCTTAATTCCCATCAAGAATAGCTAATCTCCATTGTGAGAATACACTGCACCTCTGCTAATGTGATGCCCTCCGTGTTCTGGAAAGAACACCACAATAAACTGTGTTGCATCATTTTTCCTCCACTGATATTCTTGCAAATATTATTTATATTCATACTTTTTTAACTATCATACATAATCAGGATGCTAAGGTTGGAAGATTACAGTTCAAAGCCCACTGAACTAGGCCCTGAGAGGAGACTCGAGCTGGGACAGCTTCTTTACAGTTTTTGTTTTTGTTTTAGGGATTATAGAAAAAGAACAAAATCCTTGGCTTCAACCAGCCCAGTTCTTGGAATGAAAAGAATGCCTCTAGGTCCCCCTCCCCTTAAGAACTTAACCCATGTTTGTTCTGTTAAGGACTAACCAGTTAAACAGATAGCCAGTAATCCAGCTCATCCTGGCATGCTGGCTACATCCCAAGTTTACTATATACAGTCTGCCTTTTTCACATACTTATGTTCAACTCCACTAAACTCCTTTGTGTATGTTTACCTCAAGCTCCGCTTTATCATTGAATTCGTGAGTCATTTAAACCAAAAGTGATAGGCTGGTTTAAACAGCCATTATGTGACAAAGTGTAACTTCATTGGCCACCTGCGTGTGGTCTGGTATGACTGCAATCATTTGGGTGCATGAAAATCTCATTGGTCGCCTACTTGACCAGGCTTCACCTTGTGATTTTTGCCTTTAAAAACCTAAGCACGTGGGCCACTAGGGGTCGCAGTATCAGCTCCTGAGCCTGTGCTGCGGCCCTGGCTGGTCAGTGTAGGAACCTTCTCAATAAAGTTGCTTCTTTAATAACAACTTTGTTGCGGTGGGCTCAGTCACTCCGGACGACTAGGTGGGCTTGCCTGCCTGTGTAGGGGTCTTCCTACTACACCACTCAGGCAGGAAGGTTCCCTAGATTCTTTTCTCCAATAAACTTCTCAGCAAAAGCCAGACAAAAGTGAGCTGAGGTTGAAGTGGTAGGGCACGAGCCTTGAGAATAAACAGGCTCAGAGAGAGTGTCCAGTCCCAGAGTTCAAGCCCTAGGAAAAACCAATAAAACAAAAACAAAAATAAAACAAATCCCAAATCTAGCATTTTTCTCATTGTGTACAGAGGCACTTAATTAAGGAAATTGCTTCCTATGTTACATACAGGTTGAAGAAAGAAGATGTCACACAATTATTCTCTTCATACCATGTTATACCAAAGCCTCAAAAAATTACCCTTTTTCTAAATGTAGAAATTAATTTCATCCATTTGTTGGCAACTCTGTCTACATTATTCACATTATCATTTTATACATGAGCTGTTGGAATTATCTATTAACTGAGTTCTAATTATAGAAACGACTTGTACATCTCATTGTTGCAATGGGTCCACCTGTAACCCTAGTTAAACAATTTGTTTTTAGAGAATATGTCCAGCAAAGAATCCATAACTTAACTCTACAAAAGTAGGTGCACTGAATCATTTTGGAATTAATTTTGTTTTCTTGGGAATTTTATCTTGTCGTTCCTTTTGGGTAAACTTAAAGTCATATTTCACTTTTTTATTGGTTGTGGGGCTTGAACTCTGATCCTGGGCACTGTCCCTCAGGTCTTCAGTTCAAGTTGAGCGCACTACCACTTTAGCTACAGCACCACTTCCGATTTTCTGGTGGTTAATTGAAGATTAGGGTCTCATGGACTTTCCTGACAAGGCTGGGTTTGAACCACAATCCTCTGGTCTCAACCTCCTGAGCAATTTGATTACAGGTGTAAACCACCAGCACCCATTTCATATTTGCATTTATGTGCACTGAATGACACTGTATAGGCAAAGAATGGAAATTTTAACCAAATGATGACATTGCAGCTTTTCAGAAAAATTGAGGTAGCAGTAAATATGTCCTCCTTTTCCATTTTGTTACATTAATGAGTCATCAGCTATGGGACTCTTACATTAGCATCCTGTGACATCTGTATAGGTGTATTTATAATCAGAAAATGTTCATAGAGAAATATAGAAAGACTAAGACTTTTAGAAAACAAAGGAGATAAGGTGTGAAAGAACAGCATAGAAGGAGATACATTTATCACGCAGAGATTAAGAACTAGCCTAAGAGACTTAGAAAAGCCTAGTTGACAACTAGTTCTTCAATAACCAAAAATGGTTCTCTAGACCAGTTTCTGGTATACATTAGTTACTATCGTTTATTCCTTCCATCTGGAGTTATTCCTTATTTTCTTTCACAACTATTAATTAGCCTCTGCCTTTTTGGTGCCAAAACTGACCAAAAAGATTTCAAAATCACACTTAGACAATTTTTCACTTCGTGATTAGCAGTGATGGCAGAAAATCTTGGAATCCTTGAATTTCCAGAATTAATCTTCAGCTGACATCTAAGCACACTCCTGCCATTAATTGCTGTGACTTAAAGAACAAAATTTTTTCAACACAGTATCCTAACATAGGTATAGTACATGAATTAGGGTCTATTTTCAGGTGTCAGTATGGAAGGAGCAATTATATATTTCAAGTATGCATTCTTTATTTTCCATTTAATAATTTTTTTTGGCCAGTCCAGGGGCTTAAACTCAAGGGTAAGTAATTATTCCTGAGCTATTTTTTTCTCAAGGCTAGTGCTCTACCACTTGCATTCCTTCCAGTGTTTTTCTTTTTTATGTATTACTGAGGAATTGAACCCAGGGTTTCATGCATGCTAGTCAATCACTGTATCATGAAGCCACATTCCCAGAGCCCTAAATGACTTTCTTAATTAGGCATTACATTTACATTCCATAACTATGTATCATAAGTTTAGCCAGGTGCTAGAAAATCATGTAGAAAGCAATACAATACAATAAGTCCAGTAAGCTGGATGGAAAATATATTTAATGGTCTAGCCAGGGCACAGTGGGGCTTACCTCAGGGAGCTGTTTCAAAAGTCTGAGCGAAATAGCTCCTGACCCACAGCCCACCTCCAGAATGAGAGGGTCACCTTGGATTCCAGCCACATGATAATGCTAGGCCCCCTTCTCCAGTACCCATTCAACCAGTTCTTGTGAAAGAGAGAGAGAAAAGTCAGAATTACAATATGTCGGGTGCCGATGGCTCAGAACTCTAATCCTAACTACACAGGAGGCTGAGATATGAGGATCATGGTTCATAGCCAGCCCCGGCAGGAACGTCTATGAGACTATTATTTCCAAAGAACCACCAGAAAACAAGAAGTGGTGTTGTGGGCTCAAGTGGTAGAGCACTAGCTTTTTTCTGAGGAGCTCAAGAACAGCGCCCATGCCTAGGCTTCAAGCCACACAACTGACAAGAAGTGGACTACCTGTCACAAGAAGTGGATTGAATAGCCTCCATTTTCCTAGGGAGGATGGTAGTGAAGTCATGCCGAACTTCCAGTGAAGTTGAAGTCATAAGTACTTCCCCTGGCTTCTCTGTACCTCGGCTTCCCCAGCTGCAAATCTCAGCACAGTGAAGCATCCCCTTCCTCATGGGGATAGGGTGATGATGAGAGAAATGTTTTGTTTCATAATCCCCACCTGTTGCACAATTAATAACTGGCCCCACCTGAACCCTTTCCGGGTATCTTCCTATCATTTGCTCACAGAATTGCTGAGAAACTTCTCTGAAGGCCTCTCCCTCTGTGCCAAGCCCTGCTCCAGGGTTCCTTCTGTTTAAATCCCTTGTTTCCTCAAAACTATTCTGTGAGGAGAATGAGGTCTGATGGTTGCGGCCCTACCCAGAGCTTCACCTCTGATCAAGAATGGGCTGCTGTGGACTAAAATTTTGGGATAATCCATCTAAATTGATAACTGAGCATGGCGCTACTTGTCTACCATCCCAACTACACGGGACCAGGCGTGGTGGAGCATACCTGTCCCAGATAGGAGGACCTCGATCCAGTCCAGCCAGAGCATATATTGAGTATCTGCTTCAGAAATGCCCAAGACAGAAAGGTGGCTCCTCAGAGCCAGGGAGAGGAAACAAGCAGGTGGTCATGGTGCCCCCAGAGGGGTGTCTGACCCCGGGTAGTGGTGATTTGGGGGCAGCCATTCACCTGTGCTGCTGGGAGAAGGTGCTGGAGGCTGCTCCAGGTGGGTCAAGCAGCAATGGCATCGGCATTGCAAACACATAGTAAGAGCAGAGAACCAGGGCCAGGGACCAGGTCAGGGCTTTAGGCGGGCTTGCAGTGCACCATTGGCTGAGGTTTGAAATCCCACACCTTGAGAAGGGGGGAAGGAAGCCGGGGTGAGGGCAGGCATCTCAATTTCCTACTCCAAAGTCGCTTGAGTCTCTTCTTCACCACTCAGCCACCTCTCCCTTCCTCAACTGCTTTTGAGTGTTGTAAACTAACAGAGGGAATCCCGGGTGCTACTGGGCAGGATGGAATGTGGGCGTAGCTACCATTCTTGTATCCCATTGGTCAGAAAGAACCATGAAAGAATGGGAGTGTGGCCAGAATCCTGTGATGAAAGCAGCATGGACGGAGACACGAAGAATTTCCCAGGGACCAATGTCCAATTTAGTTGGAGACGAGAGGGTGATCTTTTTTAGCTGGATGGCTGCACAGATTGTTGTGTCTGTCTGTGTGTTGCCAGAACTGGACCTTGAACTCAGGATCTGGGCACAGTCTGTGAGCTGCTTTTTCTCAAGGCTCGCCCTCCACACTGGAACCCAGGGCTTCTGGCTTTGTTGACACTGAAGTTGGACAGGCGACTCAAGGACATTCCTGCCTAAGATGAGTTTGAACATGATCCTCCCATCACAGGTTGTAAGTATCAAGAAGGACTGCTGAGAGCCACGGTTGCCTGCCTAATCATTGGTCTTGCTGATATTCTTGGACAGACTGGTGAGTACCCTATCCCTAGGTTGAAGTGGTGGGAGCTGGAGCCCACAGTTGGAATCCTGGTCCTGCCACCTCCAAATGGCAGGAGATCCTAAGGAACTCATTCCTATCCATATGAATACCAATGGAATGTGATGTATGTCATGATTGAATGGACAGTTCTTGAATGATTCTAGGATAAAATTATACACAATTATATTATAGGACACTGATTGATTTTAGTTAATTCTTTATTAAGCATTTAAAAATCACATTCATAAAATGGAGGCATAATGAAATATTGAAGAATTGGGTCTCACATACTGCAAAGGTGCCATTTTTCTGCCAGGACTGGGATTGGAACTCATGGTCTTGGTAACTCTGTTGCACTGTGTGGGAATGGGAAGCTGGCCTCCTTGAAGTCAAGAAATTCAGGTCTGCTCCTTGGGCCTGAAATAGATCCCCACCACTAGAAAACATCCTATTCATGTACAATTTACATATATGATTTACATATATATATATTTATATGTTGACTCTATATTGCATTCAGTGTAGTTATTTTATTTTTTTGTTTTATTCATGTACTGACCTGTTATTTTATTGACTATTATTGAGCATAAAACATTGATTACATTGATTACACGGGATATATGTCTGCATATGTATTCCACTTCATACCTGACACCCAGGACTTTCACAGAAAAGGAAAAAATGTCACCATCATCTTCTTACTCCACGATTCATTTTTGGGAGTGCTGGCATCTGAACTCAAGGCATACAACCTATAAAGCCCAATTCATGAATGGGTGTTAGCATGCCATCCTGGGGCAAATTGAGCTGACAGGCTGTTCCCAGGACCTCAGATCAAGCACCAAGGGTTACCAAAATAAGAAAAGATTGACATGCTGATGGAAGTACGCTAATAAATATATATCTTTATAGAGTGTCAGAGATGCCTTTACATTATTAATTATATAGACTACATTCTTACCAATTCCTGGGTATTAATACTCCGTCCATGTAATTAATGTAATTTAATTAATTAATTGTATTCATCCTTAAATTATTAATGAAATCAGTGTTCTGATATTATTGTGTTCCTTTAAGTAATAATATTCTTTCAAAGCTTAATATTAAATGAAAGCTTAATATTAAATGAAACCAATAAGCATCCTGAAATGAAGCTGTCTAATTTTATAGGAGCATCATTTATGATCAATTCATTCAACCGTGACATTGACAACATTCCATTGTTAATCTTATGAATGGCAACCATTTTCTTAGTATCTCATGCCATTGGTTGGTGTCAGGATGGGGATTCCAAATCAGGGCCTATGTAGCAATGCAAGGTGAAGTACCATTTGCATCAGTGTCATTCAGACCCATGAGGGTCACCATGCAAAGGAAGAAAACAGAAAAAGGCCCTATTTTTTCTGTGCATTGCTTTCCCTGCAAGGCCTGGCGGTCTAGGATCCCAGGAGGAGCTGTAGATCTAGTGGTTGCACCCCAGGGTAGGGTGATCAAAGCTGAGGCAGAGTTTGCAACGACCTGAGTTCAAGCGCCGTATTGAGAAAAATAAAATATAAACATTTAGCTCCCTGACTTGCAATTCACGCTGCTTATTCTTCCAGGCTTTGGATTTGAGCTCAGGATCTGGGTAAATCTGGAGCAATGTGGATGAAGTGGAAGATCACCGTACTTGAAGATAAGAAACTCATGCCTGTTCACTAGTCCTGAATTCAAGCCCCAGTCCTGGAAACATACTATTTAGATACATTGTAAAGATAGGATTTATACGTACCTATAGATGCTCAGTCCATACATGTTTGGTGTGGTTGTTCTTGTATTTTTTGTTTTATTCATTTATTTATCATTGATTGTACTGTGATAAAACCCCTTTCATTTATTACATTGATGACATCTTATCACAGAGCATCTAGATTTATAGAAACATTCTCCATCATACCAGGATTCTCAGAGTCACCAGGATATTCAGAGAAAAGGAAAACAAGTTTTACACTTGGCTTCTTACTCCACGATCCACTTGTTGGTAGTGCTGGGATCTTAACTGAGGGTTTAGTAGGACCAATTGACCAATAAGTCAAGGTGATCACACTATCCTGTGAGCAAATAATGACCTACGCCATTCCCAGGATCTGACATTGATCAAAAGGGTGGTCCACTATATTCATAAGTTCATAATTTAAACATACGATCTATATTGACATACTTGTGTGTACAGCATCTTGTGTCCAGTGAACTTCTTCTCCTTATTTTGTATCTACTTCATGAAGGTATTGTGTATTTTACTAAGTATTGTGACAGGATGACATTTATGACAACCTGTTCCCATGGTTATAGGGTTGCCTATGAATTCCCCTTCCTAGTTGATATTCAGAACTTTCACGGGAGAGGAAAACGTGTGCAACAACTGGCTTCTGACATCAGGATGAATCTTTTGTTAGTGCTGGGATTTGAACTCAGGTTTGTATAGCTCTGTTGCACTGAGGGAGAAGGGGAAGCTCACCATCCTTGAAGACTAGAATGTCAGGCCTGGTCCAGGGCCTGATTTGAAACCCCAGCACTCGACAAAATAGCAAGCCCACCTTTTTTAAACATAGGATCTCTCTACCTACAGGTGTGGTATGCATCTTGCATTCAGTGTAGTTATTCTTTTTATTATTTGACTTATTCATGGATGTATTGTGTATGTTATTGAGTATGGTGACAGATATAACTGCGCTGACATGGATGACAACGTGTTTCCATGGCTATAGAGTTGCTTATATAGCATTTTCCATTCTCAATGAGACCCAGGACATTCACGGAACAGGAAAACATGTGCAACCCTAAGCTTTTCACATCAGAATGAATCTTTGGCAGTGCTGTAATTTGAACTCAAGGCCTAGCAGGCCCAATTGGTGAATGGGTCATGGTGAGTACATGACCCTGTAAGCCACTAAGGAGGTAGGCCATTCCGGGGACCTGAGATGGAGTCCTGGTGGGGGCCAATATTGTCATAAATTCATAATTAAACAAAGGATCTATATTTCCAAACATGGGTGGCAACATATTGCGTTTGGTGTAGTCATTCTCTCTTTATTTTGTGTCTTATTCATTGATGTATTGTGTATTTTCTTGAGTATAGGTTGACAGATATAACTGTGGTGAACTGGATGACAACCTATTCCCATAAGTATAGAGTTGCCTATACCTTCTCTATCCTAGCTGAGACCCAGAATTTGCACAGCACATGAAAACAGCACATGAAAACAGGTGCAACGACTGGCTTCTCCAATCAGGGTGAATTTTTGGCAGTGCTGGGATGTGAACTCAAGGCCTAGGAGGCCCAACTGCCCAATGGGTCCAGTTGATCACACCAGACTGTGAGCCAGGAAGCAGCTGGGCTGTTCCCAGGAACTGAGATTGAGCCCCAGGGAGACCAAAATAGTCCTCAATGCAACATTGAAATATGGGATGTAAATTCACATCCGTGAGTGTACTGCATCATATATTAATTGTAGTTATTGTCTTTATTTTGTATGCTATTCATGGATATATTGTGTATTTTCTTGAGTATATGATGACAGGTATAACTCAGCTGACATGTATAACAACTTATTTCCCTGACCACACGGTGGCCCATGCATTCTCCATCCTAGCTGAGACCCAGGATTTGCACAGGAAAGGAAAACAGTGGCAACTATTTGCTTGTGACATCAAGATGAATCTTTTGGCGGGTCTGGGATCTGAACTCGGGCCTAGCAGGCCTAATAGGTGAATGGGTCCACATGAGCTCACCAGCCTGTGAGCCATGAAGAAGCTAGGCATTCCCAGTACAAAGAAATAATCTTATAAATATGTTAGAAACAATTGCAAGAAAGAAAAAAACCATTTAAATACTTATATTGGGGTTAATTTCACCTATTATATTGATCTGGTTTAATCAATTCTCTGCCTTCACTACCAGATTATTTGAAGAATACATAAGATAATTGCACTGAGAAGTGATTTAGAGAATTAATTCATATGGTTTACTTTTAATTTTTGAGGTAAGTACTTGGATTCAAATTCAGAGCCTTGCATTTGCCAGGCAGGCATCTGACCACTTGAACCATGCCATATCCAGCTATATTTTTCTTTGATTGTTTTTGAGAAAGAATCTTGTATTTGTTTATTCCTAGGCTACATGGATAGGGAACTTCCTAGTTTTATGTTCAAAATAGGTAGGATGACAGCCACACCTTGGCACACCCAGCTTTTATTGATTGAGATGGAGGTCTCTTGTATGTTTTCCAGGTTGACGTTGAACTGCAACTATGGACATTTCCATTTTCAGAGTAGCTAGGATTATAGGTATAAACCACCTCATTTGACTTATTATATATGTTTACGAAAATTCTGAGAGTATGAGAAAATCCTCTAGAGTTACTAACCATATCCAGATTCTAGGTGATACACTAATGATGATTCTGTCAAAAACTTTTTGACATTATTCTGACAAACTTTATTTATTTATTTATTTATTTTGCAAAATACCATACAGAGGGGTTACAATTACATGGGCAAGGTAATGAGTACATTTCTTATCAAGCATTGTTGCCTCCTCCTGTTTCCCCTTCTCATCCTTTCCCATCTCCCCTCTCCACCCCTGCAACACCCTGCCCCTGGCAAAAGTTAAGTTCCTTATTGGACATTGTTGCTACCGCCTCGAACAGCAAGGAAGACGCGACACCGGACTCTTCTCTCTGCAGTTTATTCAGGACCTTTGAGTAATCTTCTGACCCCAACCCTGGGGAGAATTCCCCACAGCCTTAAGTACCCGCTGGGTAGCCAACCCTGATACGCCACGTGGGAACCACCAATAGGTTCAGGTGTGTGGAAGCAAGCCAGATTCTTTGCCTTAGCCATATAAGGAGTTGTTTACCACGAGAGCACTCGCCATCGGGAAGGCGGAGGGCGGAAGCCGGCGCCATCTTCCAGGTGCGGCCCCTAGCAGCTCTCTACAGTTCCCCCTTTTTTGTTTAAAGAACACAGATGAGAACAGAGGTCTGATCCCTGTTGTGCAATGCAAGGACTGCATACAAGCCTTCTCCCAGAGGGTACCTTCTCTAGGGATGACTCAGCCTGTCCATTGATTCGTTTTTCACAAGGACGGGAAAAGGCGAATCAAACCCGTGTGCAATCGAACATGCTCTCCTCGAGGGCAAAACTCATGCCTCTCGACTGCAGTACTTTGGCTTTGCAATCTGTGTTCATTGTTTTAGGGTGGCAAGCCACGCTTGGGGGGACTGACCTGCTCCAATGACTGTAAAGGCTTGGTTAATCATGGCTGCACTGCAACGCTGAGAACCTCTAATTTGGCAAATGCACCACAGACATACCAAGGAGGCTAACACCAGGAGGCCTGTCAGGGCTCCCAAACCCGCCCCCTCCTTGAGATGATTCATAGCAACTGAGATCCAAGAAGATAAGCCCTCCGCCAATCCTGCATCCACTCAGGTCGAGTTCACCATGACGATGGCAACCCTGAGCTGTTCCATCAGGCTGTCGAACTCCCCAGTTCAATTACCTAAAAGATAACTAGACAACTGTTTAGACAAATTTGCAGCATTTTTTAAATAGTTTTTTTTTTTTTCTGGGCCTGAATTCTGGGCCTGGCCGCTGTCCCTCAGCTCTTCAGCTCAAGGCTAGCGCTCTACCACTTGAGCCACATTGCCACTTCCGGCTTTTTTCTTTTTGCTTATGAGGTGTTGAGGAATTGAACCCAGGGCCTCAGGCATGCAAAGCAAGCACTCTACCACTGAGCCACCTTCCCAGCCCCTCTTCTTCTGGGTTAATTGCACCACAGCAGCAGCTAATCCAGCATTAGTTAGTGGTCCGCCCAGCTCTCTGCAAACTCTCATCCATGCTTCTAGTCCCCTATTCTTATATGGGGTTATGGCGGCTCTGCATTCCTTAGTGCACTGCTCGTAAACAAGCTGTTTAATTAATGGCATGGCTGTGTCTGGGTCACCAAAAATTCTGCCAGCGGCCTCGACCATACGGGCAACAAAGTCCGAAAACGGCTCCATAGAGCCCTGCAGGATTTTGGTGAGATTGCCACTCACCTCACCTTTATTTGGTAAGGCCTTCCATGCCTTTATGCCAATTTTATTGATTTGTTCATAAACTTGAACCTGGTAGCCTATCTGCTGATTGGCGAATCTCCCCTGTCCAAGCAGCATATCTCTGTCCCAAGCTGGGTTTCCCCCAGCCTGATTGGCCGCAGCCTCTTCACTAGCAAATTCAATCAAAAAGGCCTTCCAATCTAAATACTGACCTGGGCTCAAACAAGCTCGTGCGAGCCCACTCCAATCACCGGGTGTCATGCAATGTCTGTTTAGGGCCTCCACCTGGGCTACAGTAAAGGAGGCTGTGATTCCGTAAGTCCTCACAGACTCAGCTAAAGATTTTATAACCTTAAAATCTAAGGGTTCATGATAGCGCTGTCCCTGTGGATCCTGAAATATTGGACAGGCTAGATGTAACTCGGTTCTGACCGCTTTCCACACGCCTGGGCTGAAAGAACAGCCAAGGCTGCCACTTCTGGGGTACTCCGCATAGAGCGGAGGGGCCGAAGGTGTGGGGCGGTGCACGGAGGGCGTGCATTCGTCTTTATCTGGGTCCTCTCTCTCCTTCCCTTTCCTCCTCTTACTTATCTTTGTTTTTTCTATTTGTTCTATGAGTGATTGTAGTTCCTCTGAGTCTGTAGACTCAGAGGTCTCTAGTTCGGCAAAATCGGGGTATAACCCCCCCCTGCTCTCCTCCTTTTCGCTGTCTGCCCTTTCCGATCTTTCTTCCTGCAGCATTTCTAAGGCGGCCTGACCATTCTCTACCGCCTCACTGCAACGCTGGTCCTCGAGACAGCCTCTTATCAGTTTCCATATTGGTCTCACTCCGCTCTTAAGCATTCCTTGTTCAGAGGCAAAATCTAGGTCCCTCCCTAGTTTCTCCCAAGAGGCCACCGTGAGGCTTCCGGAGACAGCGAACCACGGGGCAACGATGTCACCTTCATTCAAAAATCTCTCTAAAGTACTTTTTTTTATTTTTAACTTTTTTTGAGTGCAGTAGCTCATTGAGAGCCAAAAAAATTGGGTGCGAAGAAGAAGAGCCCATGTTTTAAACATTTAAAGCTGGTAAACAGACTTTTACTTTCACTTTTGGCTACTCTATTGACTAGCCCCGGGTTCTCACTCTCTCTTTATCTACTGAGAAGAGCAAAAATCCCCCTGCTCTTGTCGCGGATTCCCCTTTTACCTGGGAACTTGCCGGTGCACCACCCTGACCCCAGAGAGTTCTGAGTCCTCGTTGGGGTTATGGCTGAGTTCCCCTTACGGGCCACCACGTGTCGCTACCGCCTCGACCAGCAAGGAAGACGCGACACTGGACTCTTCTCTCTGCAGTTTATTCAGGACCTTTGAGTAATCTTCTGACCCCAACCCTGGGGAGAATTCCCCACAGCCTTAAGTACCCACTGGGTAGCCAACGCTGATACGCCACGTGAGAACCACCAATAGGTTCAGGTGTGTGGAAGCAAGCCAGATTCTTTGCCTTAGCCATATAAGGAGTTGTTTACCACGAGAGCACTCGCCATCAGGAAGGCAGAGGGCGGAAGCTGGTGCTATCTTCCAGGTGCGGCCTCTCACAGCTCTCTACAGGACATAATGATTTGTATAGCACATTGTTGCAATGGGTCCAATGTATCCCTATTTAAAGGTTGGTTTTGCCCATTGCCTCAACAAATTATACCAACATCAAATAAAATGGAAGCAGGGGTTATACCATGGGGGAGGGACATATAAAGCAACAAAGAAATAATCTTATAAATATGTTAGAAACAATTGCAAGGAAGAAAAAAAAAACATTTCAATACTTATCTTGGGGTTCGTTACACCTAACATGAACTTAACTTACATTTTCTGCTTGTCTCAAAAATATACTAGTTATTGCAAATAAAGGAAACCATGGGAACTATATTTTTGGACCTGGCTTGATTCACTTAATTTTTTCCAAGTCTTTCTACTTCCTATCAAATGGGGCAATGTCATTCTTTCTGATAGAGGCATAGAATTCCATTGTGTGTATCTACCACATTTTTTTAGATCCATTCATCTAATGAGGGGCATCTGGGTTGGTTCCATATCTTACCTATGGTAAATAATGTTGCAATAAACATAGTTGTGCTGGTAGTTTTAGTATGGTCTTGTTTGTGATCGTTTGGGTAAATGCCCAAAAGTTGGATTGCGGGGAAATAGGGGAGCTCTATGTGGAGTCTTTGGAGGAAACTCCATACTACTTTCCAAAGTGGTTGAACAAGTTTACACGCCCACCAACAATGCACTAAGATTCCTTTCTGTCCCCATCTTTTCCAGTATCTGTTGTTATTAGAGTTCTTGATTATAGCCATTCTAACTGGGCTGAGGTTGTACCTCAATGTTGGGTTGATTTGAACTTCTTTTATAGCTAGAGAGTTTGAACTTTTCTTCATATGTCTATTCGCCATCCTTCTTTCCTCTTCAGAGAAGTTTCCCTTTAAGTTTTAGCCCACTTATATATTGGTCAGTTGTTTCTCTGAGGATTTGTTGTTGGGGTATTTAATTTTTTGAGTTCCAGGTATATTTTAGATATGAGACACTTGTCTGTTGTATGGCTAGTGAAGGTGTTCTCCCAAACCGTGGGCTTTCTATCGATCTTGCTAGCTATGTTCTTTGCCTTGCAGAAGCTCTGGAATTTCATGCAATCCCATTTGTCCAACCTTTCTTTGATTTGCTGTGTTTCTGGGTCTCTATTAAGAAAATTTCGGCCTGTGCCAAGGAGTTCTAAGTTTTCTCCTATTCCATCCTATAATGTTTTCAGAGTGTCTGCTTTGACTCTGAGGTCTTTGATCCATTTGGAGTGGTTTCTGGTGCAGGGTGATATATAAGGATCCAGCTTTAGTTATCTACAATTGATTAACCAATTTTGCCAGCACCATTTACTGAAGAGGCTGTTTTTCTTCCATTCTAATTATTTCGGTTTCTCATCGAAGATTAGATGGCTATATATCTGTAGATTCAATTCTATTCCATTGGACCTGAGGTCTGTTCTTGTGCCATTACCGAGTTGTTTTGATTACTAGCACAGTTTGAAATTTTGCATTGCTATTCCTCCACTTTTCTTTCTGTTAGTGATCTTTTATGCTATTCAGGGTCTTTTCTTGTTCCCTATGAATTTTTGGATTGTCTCTTCTATTCCTTGAAGAATGAAATAGGGATATTTTTAGGTATTGCATTGAATTTGTAGATATGCTCCTGTTAAAATGTTTTAACTCATCTTGTTTTAGTTTCGGCATGTCGATATTTGCTATGAAAAGGTCCATTTCTGCCAAGGTCTCAAACTTATTAGCATAGTTTTGATAAGTATTCCCTTTTACTTTTCTTAATCTTGGTTATTGCTCTGGTGATGTTTCCATTTTAATCTCTGAGTTTATTTATTTGGGTGAGTTTTGTTCTTTTTCTGATAAGATTTGCTAAGGGTCTTCCAAATGTGTTAATTTTTTCTAAGACCTAACTCTTCGTTTTGTTGATGCTCTCTATGGTTTTCTTGGATCCTAATTCAATTAATTCTTATTTAATTTTAATTATTTCTTTCCATCTCAATGATTAGGGTTTATCTTGCTGCTCTTTTTCAAGAAGGTTCAGATGTCTCATTAAATTTTTGGTTTTAGATCTCTCCAATTAGTTGATGTAGATACTCAAAGCTATAAACTCGCCTCTGCCTACTGCCTTTGCTCTGTCCCAGAAGAGCTGGTAATTTGTGTGCTCATTTTTGTTGAATATCGTGAACATTTGAATTTCCTTTCTAAACTCTTCCCTGAATCACTGGTGATTCAACAGTGTGTTGTTCAGCCTCCATATGTTACAGGACTTTCTTTGGTGGTTTTTGGTGTTGAGGTCTAATTTTTTTCCCTTGTGATGTGAGCGAATGTAAGGTACAACTTCAATGTTTCTGAATTTGGACATGAATGCTTTGTGACCTGAAATGTGGTCTATTTTGGAAAATATTCTATGTTCTGCAGAGAAAAACTTGTATTCTGATGCTGCTGGGTGAAATATTCAATAGGTGTCTGTTAAATATAGTTGATATATGCTGTTGTTTAGATCAGCAGTTTTAGACTTGAGCTGAAGAGCTGAGGAACAGCGCCCAGGCCCAGAGTTCAGGCCCCACAACCGACCAAAAAAATCCCTCTGCCACATCTGCCTTGCTTGCTTTGACTTCCCTCATGTTGGCATACTAGGAGGCCAGCATAAGTTGAAGCTCCAGAAACCTTTTGGATAGGAAAAGAAACCAATGCATGAGAAGTGAGGGTGTTTTAGAACAGATTTGGAGCTGAACACAGGCAGGAGGGCTCATGGCTTCAGCCTCTGCTGTCTTTTGAATCGTTGCCCAGTTACCAGCTATAAGTTTTTGCTCCAAAATCAATGTGGCAAAGTCTACAATTCTTATTGACTCATCCCCATACACAGACCTAGTTAGGCATCCAGAATGACTTAAAATATAGATTTCCTAAATCAGAGAAATCTGTACCAGAGTAAATGGGCAGAAAGAATTTCATTTAATCAGGTTCAATTCATTTTTATTTGCTTATAGTTTAACTGAGAGAACAATATCAAACTAACCAAGCTTTCACAAAATCAAAATATCCAAGCAACTACATTTTACAGGAAGTAAATATTCACAGCACTAATCCGAATTTCTGAAGAGGTGGTGCTCTCAGAAAATAAGGAATTAGGGTTCAGGACACATGTCAGACACATTTCACAACAGCATCAAAATTAAATTCATTACCACAGGTGGCAAAAGTTGCTTACTCTCAGCATGTAAGTACATGCCATTTTTTTCTGGTCCTTACTAAAAAAGATGGAAGAGTTTGATTTCCCTTCTCAATTTCAATGTTCAAATTCACATTTTCTTCTAAGGGAGTCATTTATCTCACACACCTGACAATACAGAATATGTCTTCAAACCAGTGTCTTCTGGGCATCTGGGAGCAAAATAGGAAGAATAAAACAGGCTACAGGAAGCTTGATTGTTCAGGAACAAATCATGTTTGTACTTCTGCTTTTTCTATTTAATTGTGAAAATACCGTACAGAAAGGTTACAATTACCTTAGCAAGGTAATTAGTACATTTCTTTTCAAGCATTGTTGCCATGAAAAGACGTGATGGCACAGCTAAGCTAATTTGGGAGTGCTTGTCCTTTCCAGCACCCAGGTGGGAAGATGGTTAGTTGGGAGGGGAGAAAGGTCTTAGAGTTTCAGAAAAAGGCAAAAGAATTGTGCATGGTTTTTCTTCTCAAAAAAAAAAAAACCTTTAAATAAGATACATTATTCTCTTCACACACACAAAAAAACCATACAGTAGTCCCCTTCACTGTAATTTCCCCTTCTGTAGTTAGTTACATGTGCTGAACTGTGCTCTGAAAAGATTACACGGTAAAACATCTCATATTTTGAAAGAAACCACATTCACATAATACCTTTTTTTTGGGGGTGGGGGGGTTCTTTTGGAGATAAAGTTTCACTGTATATCTCTTTGATTACTTTCCTGCCTAGGCTTCTGTTTCCTGGAATTACAGGTATGCACTTCCACATCCATTTCACATTACTTGATTTTTTTACAGTATATTGTTACAATTTTTCTATTTTTATTAGTTACTGTTATTATTGTCTTACTGTACCCAATTTATAACTGAAGCTTTATTGTAGCTATATTTGTCTGGGTAAAAGCATAAAATGGTCATCTTGGTATTTACAGTGTTGCTTCCAGAACTGATTGAGTATACTAAAATCAGCATAGGCTCTAATCCCATATAGAAAATAGCATAGTATGTCATACAAAGTAAGTTACACTTTAAATCACGTCAAGGTTATATATATTACCAACATACATGTAACAGTATGTAAATAGTTGCTCTTTTGAATGTTTGGGGAACAAGTTTTTTCCTGAATATTTTAAATTTCTGGTTGATTGAACACCTAGATGTGGAAATTCTGGATACTGAGGGTTAACTCCATAAAGTACTTCATTGATTATAGGTATCAACTTGAAATGTATATCCAGAGGCTAAACAGGAACTACTGTAAAGATCAAAATGAAACTTGAAACACTTATTTTGCCACAATTATTCATTAAATAAAATGTGGATAAACATGATTCTGTACCTTTTCCTCCTCCTCCTCCTCTTCCTCCTCCTCCTCCTCCTCTTCCTCCTCCTCTTCCTCCTCCTCCTCCTCCTCTTCCTCCTCCTCCTCCTCCTCCTCTTCCTCCTCCTCCTCTTGTTCTTCTTGTTCTTCTTGTTCTTCTTCTTGTTCTTCTTCTTGTTCTTCTTCTTGTTCTTCTTCTTGTTCTTGTTCTTGTTCTTGTTCTTCTTCTTGTTCTTCTTCTTCTTCTTCTTCTTCTTCTTCTTCTTCTTCTTCTTCTTCTTCTTCTTCTTCTTCTTCTTCTTCTTCTTCTTCTTCTTCTTCTTCTTCTTCTTCTTCTTCTTCTTCTTCTTCTTCCTCTTCTTCTTCCTCTTCTTCTTCTTCTTCTTCTTCTTCTTCTTCTTCTTCTTCTTCTTCTTCTTCTTCTTCTTCTTCTTCTTCTTCTTCTTCTTCTTCTTCTTCTTCCTCCTCCTCCTCCTCCTCCTCCTCCTCCTCCTCCTCCTCCTCCTCCTCCTCCTCCTCCTCCTCCTCCTCCTCCTCCTCCTCCTCCTCCTCCTCTTCTTCTTCTTCTTCCTCCTCCTCTTCTTCTTCATGCTGAAGTTCCAGCACAGGGCATTGCATATGCTAGGCTTGGTCACTTACACAGTTGTACATCCCAACCCTCTAGAGCTTCTAAAAAGCTAGTTTGAGCATTTCACAATGTTTAATAATCAACACAAATTTTCATTTTCCTTTCTAGGCTCCCGAGCAGGGAAAAGTGGGATGGGGGAATAAATGGGATAGTCACTAGGGAAAATTTTGCTGATTATCATATTTTTGTTCATATGCCATTTAAAAATATATCACCATATAATTTAAATCATGTTTTTATTATTTCTTCATAGGAACGAAGATCAACTAATTTTTTTTTATGTATAAAGTTCACAATGCTGTCTCTATAAGAATCTTTTAAAAAATTCTTTTGACATGACTTCTACAATCTCCAAAGAGGTAAAACTTAAGTCTATATATTAAATATTCTAATCGTCATATTAAATAATTAAGAAGGGCAAATCAATAGAAACAATGAAAACTATGTCAAAGATAATGAACAGGACAATTACCGATCAAACAAATGCTTATCATCTTTGAGAACAACAGTCTGAGAATGTGCAGAATTACTGACAGGACAATGTTTGAATTAAAAGGAAAGTGGAAAACCCTTAAAATATTGAAAGAAAAAGATGCGCCAATATGTCATGCCTGTAATCCTAGATGCTCAGGACGCTCATTAATGGCAAAAGAAAAGCAAGAATAAACTAGATAACATCAGATGAACAACTTTAATAATTCAAAGGCCACTATAACAGAAGTGAAAATATATCCAACAGATACAGGGCACATATTTGTTAATACTACAATGATCCTGTGTCTTAAGTATTTTTATATCTTATAATTCTCTCTCCATATATATTTTTTGGGGTCCAGTCATGGGGTTTGAACTCTGTGCCTGGATGCTGTCCATCAGCTCTTCAGCTCAACGCTAGTGCTCTACCACTTGAGCCATAGCGCTACTTGTGGATTTTTTCTTTTCGCTTATGTGGTGCTGAGGAATTGAACTCAGGGCCTCAAGCATGCAAGGTAAGCACTCTACCACTGAGCCACCTTCCCAGCCCTAATTCTATATATTTCTGAATAGTATATTTCTTTTTTTTTAATTGTGGAAATACTGTACAGAGATCTTACAATTACATGAGCAAAGTAATGAGTACATTTTTTATCAAGCATTTTTGCATCGTCCTCTGTCTCCCTTTCACATCCATTCTCATCCCCCCACCACGTGTCCCCCTATCTTCCCCCCAGGCCAAAGTTGTAAAGTTAATTTTTCAACATAACGACTTGTATAGCTCATTGTTGCTATGGGTCCATCTGTATCCCTATTTAAACTATTAGTTTCTTCCCTTCCCCTCCACAAATTATACCAACATCAAATACAGTGAAAACAGGGGTTATATTGTGGGGATCGGACATACAAACCAACAAAGAAATCATCTTATGAATGTTAGAAACAATCACAAGAAAGAGAGAAAAAACATTTGAATACTTATATTGGGGTTCATTTCACCTAATATCAACTTATCTGACCGTTTCTGCTTGTCTCACAAATATACCTTATTGCAAATAAGGGAAACCATGAGACCTATGTTTCATTGGGCCTGGCTTACTTCACTTAAATAAATTTTTCCAAGTCTTTCCATTTCCTAATAAATGGGGCAATGTCATTCTTTCTGATAGAGGCATAGAATTCCATTGTGTATATATACCACAGTTTCTTAATCCATTCATCTACTGAGGGGCATCTGGGTTGCTACCATATCTTATCTATGATAAATAATGCTCCAATAAACATTGTCGTGCTGGTAGCTTTAAAATAATCATGTTTGTATCATTCAGGTAAATGCTCAAAAGTGGGATTGCTGGGAAATAGCGGAGCTCTATGTGGGGTCTTTTGAGGAATCTCCATACTATATTCCAATGTGGTTGAACAAGTTTACACACCCACCAACAATGCACTAGGGTTCCATTCTGCCCACATATCATACAGAATCTGTTGTTAGAGTTCTTGATTGTAGCCATACTCACTGGGGTGAGGTGGAATCTGAATGTTGTTTTGATTTGCATTTCTTTTATAGCTAGGGAGGTTGAGCATTCCTTCATGTGTCTATTGGCCATTCTTCTTTCCTCTTCAGAGAAGTTTCTCTTTAAGTCTTTAGCCCACTTACTTATTGGGCAGTTGTTTCTGTGAAGATTTGTTGTTAAGGGATTTAATTTTTTGAGTTTCAGGTATATTTTAGATATGGGACCCTTGTCCATTGTATGGCTAGTGAAGATCTTCTCCTAATTCTTGGGCTTTCTATTGAACTTGCTAGCTTCATCCTTTGCCATGCAGAAACTCTGCAATTTCATGCAATCCCATTTGTCCAAACTTTCTTTGATTTGTTGTGCTTCTGGGTCTCTTTAAAGAAAAATTTGACCTGTGCCAAGGAGACTTAGAGTTTCTCCAATTCCATTCTGTAATGTTTTCAGAATGTCTGCTTGGACTACAGGTCTTTGATCCATTTGGAGTTGATACTGGTGCAGGGTGATATATAAGGATCTAGCTTTAGTTTTCTACAAGTAGTTAACCAATTTGGCCATCACCATTTCCTGAAGAGGCTGTCTTTCTTCCATTTTAATTTTTTAGCTCCCTTATCGCAGTTTAGATGGCTATAGGTCTGTAGGTTCATTTCTGCATTTTCAATTATATTCCTTTGTTCCTGAAGTCTGTTCGTGTGTCAGTATCAAGCTGTTTTGATTACTGGGGTGTTGGAGTAGAGTTTGAAATTTGGTATTCATTTTCCTCCAGCACTTTTTTTTTCTGCTTTTGATGATTTTTGCTATTCGGGGTCTTTTATTGTTCCGAATGAATTTTTGGAATGCCTCTTCTACTTCCTTCAAGAATGAGGTTGGAATATTGATAGGGGTCACATTGAAGTTGTAGATAGCCTTTGCAAGTATTGCCATTTTCACGATGTTGATCCTTCCAATCCAGGAGCATGGGAGGTTTTTCCACTTTCTAATTTCTGTTTTGATTTCCTTTTTTAGATTTTTAAAGTTTTCATCAGCCAGGCACTGATTGCTCGTGCCTGTAATCCTAGCTACTCAAGAGGCTGTGATCTGAGGATCATGGTTAAAAGCTAGCCAGGGCAGGAATGTCTGTGAGACTCTTATCTCCAATAAACCACTAGAAAACCGGAAGTGGTGCTGTGCCTCAAGTGATAGAGCTCTCGCCTGGTGCTGAAGAGCCATGGGACAGCAAGACCCGTGACTGACAAAAAATAAAAAAGTTTCATCATAAAGATTCTTCACTTTTTGCTTAATTCCTAGGCTTTTTATTGGGGGGGGTTATCATAGATGGAGTTGTTTTCCTTGTTTGAGCCACACTTTTCTCATTGTTGGATTAGAGAAAAGCCATTGTCTTTTAGGGTTAATTTTATAACTGGCTACTTTGCCAAGTTTTGAATCATTATGAGTAATTTGGGAGTGGAGTCCATGGGATACTTTAAATACAAGATCATGACATCTGCAAAGAGGGAGAGTTTTACTTCATCTTTCCCTATTTGGATCGATTTTATGTTTGCATCTTGTCTTATTGTTGTAGCTTGGCATTCTAATACTAAATTGAAAAAAAGTGGAGAGAGTGGACATCCTTGTCCTCTTCTTTTTTTATTGTGAAAATACCGTACACAGGGGTTACAATTACATGGGCAAAACAATGAATACATTTCTTATCAAGAATTGTAGCATCCTCCTTTGTTTTTTTTCCCCATCCCTTCACATCCTCCCCCCGCGTCCACCCAATCCTCCCCCTGCTCACCAAAGTTGTAAATTTTGTTTTTGACATAACGACTTGTACATCTAATTGTTGTAATGCAATGGGTCCACCTGTATCCCTATTTAAATTATTTGATTTTCCCCTTCCCTCCACAAATTATAACATCATCAAATACAGTGAAAGCAGGGGTTATACTGTCGGGGAGGGACATACAAAGCAACCAAGAAATAATCTTGCAAATGTGTTAGAAATAATCGAATAAAAGAAAAAAAAACACTTGAATACATATCTTAGGATTCATTTCCCTAACATCAAATTATCTGATCTTTTATGCTTTACTCAGACATACACCAGATATTGCTAATAAGGTAAACAATGGGACCTATGTTTTGTGGGGGCCTGGCTTACTCACTTAATATAATTTTTTTTCCAAGCCCTTCCATTTCCTAACAAATGGGGCAATGTCATTCTTTCTGATGGAGGCATAGAATTCCATTGTGTATATATACCACATTTTCTTGATCCATTCATCTACTGAGAGGCAACTGGGTTGGTTCCGTATCTTACCTGTAGTAAATAATGCTGCAATAAACATAGTCGTGATGGTAACTTTGGACTTGTTTGTGAACATTTGGTTAATGATGCACAGGCCGTAATTTTCTTAATAGAGACCCAGAAACACAACAGATCAAAAAAATGTTGGATAAATGGAATTGCATGAAATTGCAGAGCTTCTGCATGGCAAAGATCATAGCTAGCAAGATCAATAGAAAGACCACGAATTGGGAGATGATCTTCACTAGCCATACAACGGACAAGGGTCTCATATCTAAAATATACCTGGAACTCAAAAAAAAAATAAATCCCCCAACAACAAATCTTCAAAGAAACAGCTGCCTAATAAGTAAGTGGGCTAAAGACTTAAAGAGAAACTTCTCTGAAGAGGAAAGAAGGATGGCCAATAGACACATGAAGAAATGCTCAACCTCCCTAGCCATGAAAAAATGCAACTCAAAACAACATTGAGATACCACCTCACTCCAGTTAGAATGGCTAAAATCAAGACCTCTAATAACAACAAATGCTGGAAGGGATGTGGATAGAAGGGAACCTTACTGCAATGTTGGTGGGAGTGTAAACTTTTTCAACAACTTTGGAAAGTAGTATGGAATTTCCTGAAAAGGCTCCACATAGAGCTCCCCTATGACCCAGCAATCCGTTGTCCCCTTCTTGATTTAAGAGGAAATGGCTTTAGGTTTTCACCATTAAGTATAATGATAGCTGTAGGTTTGTCATATACAGCCTTTATTCTATTGAGGAATGATCCCTGGATTCCTAATTTTTCCAGAGCCTTCATCATAAAGGGTTTGTTGGATGTTGTCAAATGCTTTTTCTCAAACAATTGAGATAACCATGTGGTTCTTATTCGTTTTCTTGTTGTTGCGATATATTAATTGATTTGTGTATATTGAACCAACTTTGCATCCCTGAAATCAATCCTGTTTGATTGTGGTGTATTCTTTTTTGGATGAATTGTTGAAGTCGATTGACCAAAATTTTGTTGAGAAGTTTTGCATCAATGTTCATCAAAGAAATGTGTTTAAAGTTCTCTTTTTTTATGATTCCCTGCCTGGTTTGGGGGATGAGGGTTTTGATGGCCTCATTGAATAAGTTCTGTAGTGCACGTTCTCTTTCAATTACATTGAAGAGTTGGAATAGTATTGGTGTGAGCTCTGCTTTGAAGGCCTTGTAGAATTCTGATGTAAATCTTTCTGGTCTTGGGCTTTTTTTAGATGGGACTTCTCTTATTGCTGTTTCTATCTCAATGTTTGATATGTGCCTGTTAAAATGGTTTAACTCATCTTGCTTTAGTTTCGGCATGTCAATATTTGCTATGAAAAGGTCGATTTCTGTCAAGTTCTCAAACTTACTAGCATAGTTTTGAGAAGTATTCCCTTTTAATGTTCTGAATCCTGGTTGTTTCTCTGGTGATGTTTCCATTCTCATCTCTGAGTTTATTTATTTGGGTGAGTTTTTTTTTCTTTTTCTGATAAGATTTGTTAAGGATCTGTCAATTTTGTTAATTTTTTCAAAGAATCAACTCTTGGTATTGTTGATTCCATTTTTTTTGGTTCTAATTCATTTAATTCTGATTTAATTTTAATTATTTCTTTCCATCTACTGCGTTGGCATTTATCTTGCTGTTCTTTTTCAAGGAGGTTCAGATGTGTCATTAAATTGTTGGCTTCATATCTCTCCAACTTGCCTCTGAGTACTGCCTTTTCTGTGTCCCAGAGGAGCTGGTAATTTGTGTGTTCGTTTTGTTGAAGATCATGAACACTTGAATTTCCTTTCTAATCTCTTATGCGACTTACTCGTGATTCAACAGTATGTTGCTCAGCATCCATGTGTTACAGGACTTTCTTTGGTGGTTTTGGCTTTGGATTCTAATTTTATTTCCTGTGGTCTGAGAGAATGCAAGGCATAATTTCAATGAATTTGGACTTTTGTTTTGTGACCTAAAATGTGGTCAGTTTTTGAAAATATTCTATGTGCTGATACTGCTGGGTGAAATATTCTTTAGATGTCTTTTAAATCTAGTTAATCCTTGCAGTTGTTTAGATCTGCAGTTTGTTGAGTTTTTGCTGAGTTGATCTATGTACTGTGGATAGTGGTGTGTTAAAGTTCCCAACAATTAATGTCTTTGGATCTATGTGAGCTTTAAGGGAAGTATTGTTTCTTGGATAAATTTGTGTGCTCCGTTGTTTGGCAAATAGATATTTAGAATTGTAATATCCTCCTAAAGGAGCATACCCTTAATTAATATGTAGCGACCTTCTTTTTCTCTTCTCACTAATTTTAATTTGAAGCCTTTTTTATCTGATATTAGGATTGCAACTCCCACCTGTATATGGGGGACATTTGCTTGGTATATTTTGTTCCAGTCTTTCACTTTCAAAATATGTTTGTTTTTATGGGCAAGGTGTGACTCCTGAAGGCAGCAGATAGAAGGATTTTGCTTTTTAATCCAACTAGACAGTCTATGTCGCTTAATTGGAAAGTTAAGTCCTGTAATGTTGAGAGATGGGACTGAGAAGTATTTTTTTATTTGGAAAATGCCATACAGATCGTTTACAATTACATGGACAAGATAATGAGTACATTTCTTATCAAGCATTGTTACCTCCTCCTTTGTTTCCCCTTCCCATCCCTTCCCTTACCCCCATTACCTAATCCCCTCCCCCCACCAAAGTTGTAAAGTTCATTTTTCAGCATAACGACTTGTACATTTCATTGTTGCAATGGTTCCACCTGTATTCCTATTTAAACGATTAGTTTTTTCCCTTCCCCTGTACAAATTATACTAACATCAAATACAGTGAAATCTGAGTTATTTTTATTATGTTAAAAAACGAACTTTACAACTTTGGCCCGGGAATGGGGGAGGGAGGGTGTGGGGATCAGTGTATGGGGAGATGAAAGGGATTGAAGGGGAAACAAAGGAGGAGGCAACAATGCTTGAAAAGAAATATACTCAATACCTTGCCATTGTAATTGCAACTCCTTGGTACGGTATTTTCACAATAAAAAAAAACTTCAAAAAATATTTATCCCTTAATATAATTCAAATACCAATCAAGAGTAATTTTATATAATCATTACAATTGTCATTTTATTACTATCATAAAACAGAATAAAATACCAGTCCCAATTATTACCTACATATCATTAGTCTTAATTCCTAATCATTATCTAAATATCTTAAACAATCTAAATAGTCATGTCTTTAATATAGACATAAATATTCTATCCTTTTTACTTAACATTTTCCAGGGGCATATATTCATGTTTCATTTTTTAAATTTTTTATTTTATTTTTATTTTTTGTGAACATACTGTGCAGAGAGGTTACAATTACATGGGCAAGATAATGAGTACATTTCTTATCAAACATTGCAGCTTCCTCCTTTGTTTACCCTTCACATCCCTTCCTAGCCTTCCCTCACCCCCCCCCACTCAATTCTCCCCCCCCACCAAAATTGTAAAGTTCGTTTTCCATATGACAACTTGTACTTCTCTTTGTTGCAAGGGGCCACCTGGATCCTTAAACGACTTGTTTTTCCCCATCTCCTCCACAATTTATACCGACATCAAATATAGTGAAAGCAGGGGTTATACTGTGGGGGAGGGACATATAAAGCAACAAAGAAATAATCTAATAAATGCGTTAGAAACAAATGCATGAAAGAAAAAAAAACATTTAAATACATATCTAAGGGTTCATTTTCCTTGCATCACACTAAATCTACCAGCACAACTATGTTTATTGCAGCATTATTTACCATAGCTAAGATATGGAACCAACCCAGATACCCCTCAGTAGATGAATGGATCAAGAAAATGTGGTATATATACACAATGGAATTCTAAGCCTCCATCAGAAAGAATGACATTCCCCCATTTATTAGGAAATGGAAAGGCTTAGAAAAATTATAATAAGTGAAGTAAGCCACTCCCAAAGTAACATGGGTCCCATTGTTTCCCTTATTTGCAATATCTAGTATATGTATGAGTCAAGCAGAAAAGGTCAGATAATATATTCATGTTTCTAAGAAATGTTCACAGCAGTTAAAAATACTTTTGTGAAATTAATGTGATTCATGTTGTTGTTGTTGTTGTTTGTAAGGCCTGGACATTGTCCCTAAGCCTTTTTGTGCTCATGGCCAGCACTGTAGTACTTGAAGCAAAGGGCTAATTGCTGTTTTTGAGTGGTTAATTGGAGACAAGAATCTAACATGAACTTTTCTGTCGGGGCTAGATGTGAAAACAGCTGCTAGATCTCAGCAGCCAGAGGAGCTAGAATTATAGGTGTGAGTTACTGGCACTTGGTTTGATGATTTTTTTAATTTTAATTATGTTTGAAGATGTTTGTTTCACTCTAATGCACACAATTCTATACATAAATATATATATATATATATATATATACATATGTATGATGACAAATTCCCTCTAAAAATGTATAAATTTCCACACATAACATTTATACACACACACACATACACACACACACACACACACACAAACACACACATATTTCTGAATATATAGGCTCCCTCAAAAACTTTTATGCTACTATTTTTTACCCTTTTCATGTCAAAGATATATAATCTATTTTTCCAAAATTTTTCTAGATTAAAGTGACTAATATTTCAATAGAAAGTAGAATATATTATTTTCAAGGTAATTTTAGATATACACATGATCTTGTAGTAATATTTATAGTATATTACTTGAAAAAGTTGTGTTCAAACCCTTAAATATTTGTGTGTAATGACAGGGAGAGAGGAAGTTAATTCATACTGGTTAGGAATGTGCAATACTTCAAAAATCGGTTCAATAATTTGTTATAAGCACATAGTCAAGCTACCTGATATGGCTTAGTTTTTTTATTTCTTTATTTATTCAAAATTTTAACATGAATGCATGCACAGTGGTAATATTAAAATTATTAATCAAAATACAAATAATACAAAATCATAGACACATACCAGGCTTTCAATAATTAGCACTTATTATGCTAATAATAATTTTGTTGAAGATGATGGTGACCAGAGTGACCCTGATAATGACAATGTTATGATTGAAAAGGAAAAATTTTTAGACATCTTTGAAGCTAGATTTCCCACATTGAATACATAATAATAAACAGAGTTGGATTACATACAATAAGAATAACAAGAGGAGAGTTTCAATATCAAGAAATACAATCACATAATCAGGTGAGACAGTAAATCCATATGTGATTTTTGCAGTCTCTAATGTCTATTCACTCTTCTTGTTGGTATTGTTTGCTTATAAATAAAATCGTTTATTTCCACATGTTTATTATCCCACATAGATAAAATATAATAATCTGAGTGCTTTGTTATCAAATGTTCTTGTTTTTTCTAGCCTTGGGAACTTAGGAGAAACCCTTTCACCACCCACATAGCCAGTTGCTTAGTTACATATCCTTAGAAGGTAACAACACATACCTCAAGCATGCTTCACTCATTAGGCAGAAATCCTTATTCAGTTTTAGTTTCTTTCCAGTTCACTGAAGAAAATCTATGTATAAATTTATGAAGAACACTTGGCAACACATACAGCAATAAGAAAATTTTGATGGACTAAGATTAGTTTTCAACCTAGTGTGATTAGTTCAAGTAACATTCTCATCTAGATACTATTCAATAACGAATGTTTTCCAGTGATATGTTGAGTATGTTCTTCAATGCAACTGTAGACACATGACCCAATTTACATAATACCACTTACATATCTGTAGTTGCCTTCAAAGGACACAGCCCTTAGAGCCAGGAGGTAAAATATATTTTTATTTCTGCATGAAACAATTTGTGACTTTATACCAACAAACTGAATTTGACTCTTTCCTTATTTGTAAACTAGGGTGGAAAATGTAAGGACTCGTCACTTTTCCTTTTTCTTGCTCTAGGAGTAAGCAAATGTATTCTTCAATATTTCTGGTAGATTACATCCATTTATAGATGAGAAATGTAAGGCCAACAGTCAATTTAGTGAGTAAATAATGATACTAGAATTTGTGTCTGAGCTCTTCCCTCTGCATACTTACAAGGAGCAGTAATTTGTTGATGGAGAGGACCAATATGTAAAGACAATGGGGAAAAAACATACTTTGTAAATAGCTGTTTAAGACTAGGTGACCAGTGATGAGTACATGAAACAGACTTGTGTCAGGGGCATAAAAAGGAGTACATAGAAATCATATTAGTGCTGGGCGCCAGTGGCTCATGTCTGTAATCCTATCTACACAGGAGGCTGAGATCTGAGGATCACGGTTCAAAGCCCGCCAGGGCAGAAAAGTCCATGAGACTCTGATCTCCAATGAAAACCACTAGAAAACTCGAAAATAATGCTGTAGCTCAAGAGGTAGAGTGATCTCCTTGAGCTGAAGAGCACAGGGACAGCACACAGGCCCAGAGTTCCAGCTCCATGACCAACCAAAAAAAAAAGAAAGAAATCAAATTAGTAACAGAAACTAAGAAAATCTTGATCGTTCATCTTATATAATGGGTGGAGTAGAAGGGTAAGAAGAAATCTAAAGGGTTCTACATCTATGACCAGGCAAATGTGTTAGTGATATTCTTGGCGATAAGGATTACAGGTGAAAATGATGGATTTAGGGGAAAAAATCTCTGATAATTCTAAAGTTTATATTAAACAGATGCAAAGATAGGTCTGTTTAGATATCATCAAAATATCCATGACCATGAATATGAAAAAGAATGATAAAATTGGGGACATTATTAAAAGGAAGAGGAAAAGAAAAGTTATGACATAAGTGTAGCATTGTGAGCACCAGTGTGGACAAGATTGGAAGAAAGAGATAAGGAAACAAGAAAGTAATAAAAACAGATTTACAGAAGTGAAGAAAGGAAAGAATTTGCAGGAAGAAAAGGTCAAAACTGTTACAGAGACATTGAAGGAAATATGCTATTTGGATTTGAAAACTAAAAGGACATAGACAAGTTTTTTTGTTTTTTTGTTTTTTTTTTTTTTTTAGGGGCAGGGGGTCCGGTCATGGGACCTGAACTCTGGGCCTGGGCACTGTTCCTCAGCTCTTCAGCTCAAGGCTAGTGATCTAACACTTGAGTCACAGCGCCACTACCGGTTTTTTCTTTTTTGCTTATGTGGTGCTGAGAAATCGAACCCAGGGCCTTAGGCATGCAAGGGAAGTACTCTACCACTGAGCCAACTTCCTAGCCTGATAGACAAGTTCAATAAGAACAGTGTTTTGGTGAACTGGTAGAGATGTATGTCATATTGATGAAATTTTGTGATATGAATGTGAAGCCATAAAATTCCAGATCCATGAATTCAACAAATCCTGTTGATTTTAAATGTTAGGAACAAATGCTTTTATCCTGACCTTAGAAGTATTATACAGATGTAACTGTCATGAACTTTACTTAGATATATTCTGTGAATATTTTTGAAGACTGTTTAACCAGGAGATTATGGTTGAACTATAGCACAGACAAGCCTAATTTGCCCTACAGTTCCAATGAGTGATCCATGTATCTACATCAGTTTGGAATTTTATTGAAATATTGTTAGCTATGTTTGGTTATCTTTTCAGACTATTCATTATAAACATAGGACAATACCACCAAGTAAAGTTTGAACATTCAGTTTTACTGATGTTACTGAACACTCTGCAAATTGATTCTTCTTTAGAATAGAAAATGCCTCAATAGCCATTGATATGTCATAACTGTCATATACTCTATTTAAATATAATTCTTGTTAGGGATATCTCCATGCTGAAATAACCCTCTCAATGAACCTGCCACAAATTCTTATATGTAGGAAGTGCTCTTATAAACTTCAAGCTTTTATTGAATGGAAGAGTTCAGACATTACCCTCACCACAACGACTAAATGCCTAAAAAGATAAGACATTTTGTTTTACTACCTTTCTTTTATTTTCTGATACACATATGCATTTAGGGAAGGATTCTGATGTAACAATAATACAATGGTGACTTGTAATAACACAACATCTAGGATCTAGTGTTAATTCAGTTACTTACTAATTAGCTCCAAAGTGTGTGGATATTTTTATTTCTCCTGGGTAAACTAATGAGCTCCAAGAAAATATCCCTAAGGAGCCTTTCAATTCAGATATCACTGTTTGTCTCAAAATGCCTTAAATTCTACACCCTCTAATGTGGGCATAGAGTTATACTGTGGAACTTTTCTCCTCAGAGAGTGAGTACTACCCTATTGGTTAACATGGACAAAGTACCTTCATACATAGACTGGGTGTTTGCAAACAAGAAGTGGTATTTGAACAATGTTTTTAGCAGTTTGCACAGAAGAAATGGAAATAGAGCAACTGTGAAATCAAAAGGAACATGCAAAAAGACAAAGGTACAAAGTAGAATGTGCCAAGGAAATGCTGATGTGCAATTTCAAATAATGTGCTCAGGTGTGAGGGTGTGTTCAAAGTATAGCGTCAGAGAATATACTTGGATATCTTGAGAAAAAAACTGCATTAAACTATTCTGGGATTATCATACAAGTACAAACTCGTTACACTGACTCTCTAATCAGTCACAACATCATTAATTTAGGGAGTATTTTCCAAGAGCATACTGAGAAAAAGAGGACTCATCACAATTATTGTTCAGGTTGATGTAACGACAATCACATAAAGTTTCTTAGAAGTCTTCATATATTTTGGAGCATTAAAGTGGTAAAAAGCCAAGTAAATATTTTGCATGTATCTAAATTAAGTGGGACATATTATATTGGTGTCTCTTTAACTTGGATGTTATATTGTACTCTAAGTTGGGACAATGATCTGCTTTCAGTTATTTTCTTCTCTTCCCCTTCTTTTGCCCTTCCACTTAATGAGACATACTTGAGCTTGCATTTTTAAATCGTTCAAAATTATATGAATTTCTCCATACTTCTCGCAGCCTCCTATATCTTTCTCAAGGGAATATCTTTTCACTACCATTTTTTATCCCATATGATATTGGATATCTTCTTGACTAATTCAGTGCAAGATACACATTAGACTCATACATATATCTCAACACTTGTACTACCATAAAATCCTATCTTACTTAGAAATCATGATTTCAGTATGTCTGGGGAGGGGACATCTGTCATTTTTGAATGACCATAATTGTTACTTACATGCAAGCATGTTTTAAACCAATATGCCTCTCAGTAGATGAATGAATAGGCATGTCCATTGCGGTGCTGTGGGCTGTGGCATGGACGAGGAAGAAAAATGGTTGGCTACCCTTTGTTATTAATCCTGGGCCCCGGGGCTGGCCTGACGGAGAGTTTCCCTGCATAGGATAAGTATTTTTATAGTTATCCTTTATTGTCTATTTTTGATCTACACACTCTTGCCTAGTGCTTTCCTTTTTTACATTTAGGGCAAATTCCTCTTCCTCTCTTGTTAACATCAGTAGCGTTTTTACAATTCTTCTTTATATGTCCCATTTGACCACATCCAAAACATTTTAGATTAGCGGGTTTGGTTTGTAAAGCATGCAAGGTAGTGGGCATAGTTTCAGCACAAACAACTGCATAAGCCGGGATTCAGATGTAATGTCTTTACACGCCCTTAAATATGTATTTACATCCCCAGATTCTTTAATAGGCAATAGGGCTCATCTACAGTCCTCATTAACATTCTCACAAGCCAACATGCCCAGTAGTTGTTGCTGTGCAGCCTCTCCCACAACAGTAAGTTCCAAGGTCAGTTTCAATCATGATAAAAATTCAACATAGGGTTTATTAAGTTTTTGAATTACTTTTGTCCAGGAGCCATAATGCTCTCCTACCAGCCGAATCCTCTCCCATGCCTCAATACCTATGTCTCGTAACTACTCATGGATCTCTTCAGGAGAGTTCACTTGCATATTAGCAACTGCATATTTTTCTGTTCTACTCAACATGGGAAAGGTTATGACCTATAGGCGCGGATTATTGCTCTGTGCATTTTGTCTAGTCCTTTCTGTACATAACTCAGTAAACCACATTTGCCATTGTAGGTATTCAGGATCCTTAATTAGGCTCTACAAAGCAACTTTCAATCCTCGAGAGCAAAATTATTGTAATGTCGGGCAAGCCCATTAAACAATTCTTTACCATAATGAGACTGAGGACCATACAACGTCACTGCCTTCTTAAGTTTACCAATATCATTGACAACAACACCTTCATATTTGACTGGTTGAGCTAAATCATTCATAGGGGCTGATCAAATTACAGGATAAGAAAAAATATGCATTTCATCATCAAACTCACTGTCTAAGCCTTCTGTTTTGTGAGGGAGTGACACGGTAAAAATTGCTTCGGCAAGCAGAGGAGCAGAAGGCTGTTTTACTTTCACTTTCTCAGATTCTCTTTCACTCTGCCAATTTCTAACTCCATATGTTGTAATCTTGATAAAATCAATTCCATTTGCTCAGACATTCTATTTACGCTTTCAGATTGTTCTTTTTCAGGCTTCTTTACTTCTTGTTTTTTCTGTTAATTGTGATGCATCCTTATCTATTACGTCCTTAACCTCAGAGTCCAATTGTAAATCTACAATAGAAGGGGTGGCCTCTTTTCTCATTTAAAGCTTTAAAAAGGGTATGTAAAATAGCCCAAATGGACCAAAATCTAACGGGAATCCTTTCCCCTTCTCAAACAGCTCTTTCTACATTATATTTTACTCATTTCCAATTATCAACATCTAATGTCCCTTCAACGGGGAACCAAGGATTCCATTCCCTAACTACATTAATACACATTTCTATGTCAAAAGTAGAAATAGTTATACCATAAGCAGCAAGTAAATGTTTTAGCATATGTAAGTACGGAGTAGACTTAACTTGTCCCATCACCCTGTAATTAAAAAAGTACTTACCTGTATATACCTTCCTGAATTCAACACTTCAGGGTCCCTGTTTGGGTGCCAGTTGGCAACGTCTAAGGCATTGGGGTCCCTGGGTAAGGGTCACAAAATCACCAGGATACAGGGGATACAGAGTGCAAACAGCAATTGCCACTGCATGCTGTGCTTTATTGCTAGTGGGTATTTAAAGACAAGCAAGTATTATATTTGCCAAGATTTAGTCAGGAAATATTCACACAAAGAATTTCAACAGATACAATTTTGCTTAAACTATGAGACAATGTCTTTGTATATTTTTATCTAAACTATTTTAGAGCAAGTTCAAACCACTTCCCTGTACTCAGGAAAATGCTTGACTAGCTGTTCCTCTATGCTTATGTAAGCAGAAGAGCTACTTCCTCAGCTCCCAGGAATCTGACAGGAGCTTTGAGATAGGGAGAGAGATCATATTCCCTCTCTAACTTGGCATGCCAAGAGCTTTCCACATACACAAATACAGTCCTCAGATAATCCTGAGGCCGGAGCCTGCATCATTCTGCCCCTCCAACACAGACCATGAGGTTTCACACAGATTGTCTCACCAACTCTTCTATTGATTTAAGCAAAACAAAGCAAAGCAAAGCATACAAAATAGACTTTATGGTTAATTAAGCTGCTATTAAAAATTCTAGGCAGAACTATACTGTTAAATGATGAGTTAGTAAATATGGTTTGTAGATACTTATCTCACATGTGTCACAAAAATAACATGGATTCATCACTAGAAACTCTGATGTGTACAGTATATTAATTAGGTGAGTTTCATTCGGTACCCAATGAAGAGAACACCACACGGTATTCATTCAGGTAAAGTAGTTTATTTACTGAACTGCTGCCAATGCCATATATGGTGGAAAGCCATGTAAAAAAATGGGGGACCCAACCTGGGAGAAGTATGTATCTATGTAAAGGACCAGATGAGGTGTGGCAGTTTGAGGGAAACTCTGGCGACACTGGATCTGGATGTGACTTCAAGTTCTGGAACTCACCTCTGGTCAGATGGAAAGTGTGACCAGAGGCTGACAAGGTTGTGACTTAACAGGATGGGGAGGTGGCTAACTCCAGGTGTGCCAGATACTAGGCAACACATGAAGGGTTGAAACTTAGCCAAGAAGTGTGAAGGTGTCTGAATAGGGTCTGCATGGCCTGGGGCAGACCTAACACCAAATACAGGTAGTACCTCTGACATATGACTCCTGACTCCAAACAATTCATTCTCAATCATTTTCTTTCTTTCTTTCTTTCTTTCTTTCTTTCTTTCTTTCTTTCTTTCTTTCTTTCTTTCTTTCTTTCTTTCTTTCTATCTTTCTTTCTTTCTATCTTTCTTTCTTCCTTCCTTCCTTCCTTCCTTCCTTCCTTCCTTCCTTCCTTCCTTCCTTCCTTCCTTTCTTCCTTTCTTTCTTTCTTCCTTTCTTTCTTTCTTTCTTTCTTTCTTTCTTTCTTTCTTTCTTTCTTTCTTTCTTTCTTTCATCTTTCTTTCTTTCCTTCTTTCCATCTTTCCTTCTTTCCTCTTCTTTCTTTCTTTCTTTCTTTCTTTCTTTCTTTCTTTCTTTCTTTCTTTCTTTCTTTCTTTCTTTCTTCCTTCCTTCCTTCCTTCCTTCCTTCCTTTCTTTTCTCCCTTCCCCTCTCTCACTTTTATTTTTTTGGTCGGTCATGGGGTTTGAACTGTGGGCTTGGGCACTGTCCCTCAGCTCTTGAGCTCAAGGTGAGCTCTCTACTGCTTGAGCCATAGCGCCACTTCTGGTTTTTGCGTGGTTTATTGGAGATAAGGGTTTCACGGACTTTCCTGCCCAGGCTGGCTTTGAATCGCAATCCTCAGATCTCAGCCTTCTGAGTAGCTAGGACTACAGGTGTGAGCCACCAGTGCCCAGCTCTCTCTCTCTATCTCTCCCCTCTTTCACTCACCCTCCCTCTCTTCCCTACTTCAGTATTCTCAACTCTCAAATAATGAACACTTGCTGAGTTGAACTCACAGGCTGGGAGAGCAGCTTAATTGGCATATGTGAAATTTATTTAATGTTTCCTTACACCTCTACCACAGGTCACTGGAATCAAATAATGAACACTCAGCAGCATAGCATCTTAAGCCATTTGTAGGAGGAAAGCAAGCATGCTCACTGCCTTCTGTGAGGTCGACCCTAGGAAGGTGGGGCAGACTCCTCCCTCATCTTGCTAAAACTCAGCCCAGTTTCTGCATCAGTAGAGGTTACTGCCTACAAGTGTCCCAGTTACCCAAGTGACACAAGTACTAGGCAGAGGCTTAGCCTCTTGTGGTTCTGAGATTAATGGCATGATTCAACATGATCCACTAGTTTGTTGTGATTGGGACTTCTAGAATTTTTGGTTAGACTATGTTCAAATTGTGATCTATTTATTTCTGATTGCTAACCATGATTATAGATGTGAACCAGCACATCAGACCATTCAAAGTTCTTTATCCCACATGGAAGACGTGAAGTTTATTTTACCAAATGACATACAAGTTGACAGACATAAAAGTAAGTCCTTAATTCTGGTCAAGATGTGTTATTAATGTGAAACAAAATTACTTAGCAAAATATCTGACTACTGTGATTATACTTTCAAACTTACCCTAAACTTTAATATCAAATCACCTATATTAGCCAATGATTCGCTCAAATTACCTGTAATCATTTATGTCTGTCCTATCTTCTAGAAGTATGGAGAACTGGAGCTTACACAATTAACTAAAGTGGTAGAATTTGAGAGGATCACAGTTCTAAATCAGTCTAGGAAGGAAAGTATCAGCCATATCAACCTACTAGGTGGGTATATTGGAATGTAATCATGATCCCTGATTTTGGGGCTTGGTGTAAAAATTGCTACTCTATGAGTAAAGTAAATTAAACAAGAAAGGATTGGTGGAGTGACTCCAGTGGTGGAATACTTGTCTGGCAAACACAACATCAAAACTCAAATCAACTTACTAAAGATAAAATAAGAAAAGGAAAAAAAGAACAACTCATACTGAGCATGCGTTCAATGTAAAGATTTACACTACATTATTGTAGTTATTAATACCATCATTTCTAGGAGCACACACATTTTGTGTGAAGACTAAATGAAAAAAATGACACCCTATATATAAAGCTTTGGTAAAACACGAGTCTAACTCACAATGGTGAACACTTAAGATTGCATGTGCAGTGGTGTTGCAGGGATGTTAAGGTTTATGGAAGTCCATGAACTTGACATGATGAAATTACCTAACCATACATAACCATACAATTAACTGGACAGATACAGTTGATATATATATTACACACACATGTATGTATATATTAAGTGACATATAAATAAAATGAAAAATTTATAAGGAATAGAGCTAGATGCCATGTCTGACTCAAGCAGAAAAGGTCAGATAAGTTGGTGTTAGGGAAATGAACTCTAAGGTATGTATTCAAAAATTTTACTTTCATTCCATTTTTTCTAGTACATTTATAAGTTTAATTCTTTGTTGCTTTTTATGTCCCTCCCCCATGATATAATCCCTGCTTTCACTATATTTTATGTTGTTATAATTTATGGAGGGGAAGGGAAAGAAAATCATTTAAATAGGGATTACAGGTGGACCCATTGCAACAATGAGACGTACAAGTCCTATGTCTAAAATGAACTTTACAACTTTGTTAGCGGGAGGTGGAGGGTCGGGTAGGCTGATGGGGAGAGGATGGGATGGGAAGGGGAATAAAAGGAGGAGGCTACAATGCTTGATAAGATATGTACTCATTATCTTGCCCATGTAATTTTAACCCCTCTGTACAGTATTTTCACTATAAAAAATATGAAGAAAAAGAATCAGCTGCTGTGGACTAAAAGTTTGCGATAATCCTTCTAAATTAATGACTGCACATGTTGTTACATGTCTACCATCCCAACTCCAGAGGACCAGGGCTGGTGAAGGATACCTGTCACAGATAGGAAGACCTCGAATAGCCCAGCAAGAGCTTATATTGAGGCTCTGTTTCAGAAATTCCCAAGACAGAAAGGTGGCTCCTCAGAGCCAGTGAGAGGACACAAGTCGTGGGTCATGGGGCCCTCAGAGGGGTGTCTGACCCGGGGTAGGGGTGGTTTGGGGGCAGCCACTCACCTGTGCTGCTGGGAGAATTTGCTTTAGGATGCTCCAGGTCGAGCGAGCAGTGATGGCAGTGGCATTGCAGACACATGGCCTCAGAGCAAAGAACCTGGGCCAGGGAGCAGGTTGGGGCTCTATGCGGCCTGGCAAGGTGCCATTGCCTGATGTTTGAAATTCCGCACCTTGGGAAGGAGGGAAAGAAGCCAGGGTGAGGGCAGGCATCTCAATTTCCTTCTATATTCCAAAGTTGCCTGGAGTCTCTTCCTCACCACTCAGCCATCTCTACCTTCCTTAATTGCTGGTAGTGGTGTAAACTAACAGAAGGAATCCTGGTGCTACCAGGCAGCATGGAATGTGGGCGTGACCACCATTCTTGTATCTCATTGGTCAGAAAGAACTATGAAAGAATGGGGGTGTGGCCAGAATCCTGTGATCCAAGCAGCATGGGCAGAGTCAAGAAATAGCAGCTCCCCCAGCCCTTTTCTCAGGGAACAATGTCCAATTCAGTTGGATACAAGAGGGTGACCTCATTTAGCTGGATGGTTTCACAGATTGTTGTGTATGTCTGTTTGTTCCCATTCCCAGTCCTTGTACTCAGGATATGTGCACAGTCTGTGAGCTGCTTTTGATCAAGGCTGGCCTTCCACACTAGAGCCACAGTGATTCTGGCTTTGTTGGCACTGAAGTTGGACTTCTTGCCTAGGGTGTCTTCGACTATGATCCTCCCATCACAGCCTTGTAAGTATCAAGGAGGACTGCTGAGAGCCACTGGTGCCTGCCTAATCATTGGTCTTGTTGATGTTCTTGGACAGACTGGTGAGTTCCCTATCCTCGGGTTTAAGTGGTGGGAGCTGTAGCCCACAGTTGGAATCTTCGTCCTGCCACCTCCAAATGGAAGGAGATCCTAAGCAACATATTCCTGTCCATATGATTACCAATGGAATATGATGAATGTCATGATTGAAAGAGCAGTTCTTGAATGATTCTAGGATAAAATTATACACAATTATGTTATAGGACACTGATCGATGTTAGTTAATATTTTATGAGGCATTTAAACAATCACATTAATAAAATGGAGGAATAATGAAATACCTTAGAATTACTATGCTATTACAAACTATAAAGGTGCCATTTTTCTGCCAAGACTGAGACTGGAACTGGTCTTGTTAACTCTGTTGCACTGTGTGGGAAGGGGAAACTGGACTCTGAGAAGTCAAGAAATTCATGTCTATTCTTTAGGCCTGAAATAGATCCCCACCACTAGAAAACATCTTATTCATGTACAATTTACATATATGATTTATATTTATATACATATGTTGACTCCATATTGCATTCAGTGCAGTTATTTTATTTTTTGTTTTATTCATGTATTGACCATTTATTTTGACTATTATGCACATAAAACATTGATTACATTGATTACATAAGATAGAGGTCTGCATATGTATTCCACTTCATACCTGACACCCAGGACTTTCACAGAAAAGGAAAACGTGTGTCACCATCAAGTTCTTACTCCACAATTCATTTTTGGGGAGTGCTGGCATCTGACCTCATGGCCTACAAGCCTACAAGGCCCAATTCATGAATGGTTGAGTGTCAGCACGCCATCCTGGGGCAAATTGAGCTGACAGGCTGTTGCCAGGACCTGAGCTCAAGCCCCAGGGGTTAAAAAAATAAGAACAGATTGACATGCAGATGGAAGTATGCTAAAAAATATGTGTTTTTACAGAGTATCGGAGATGTCTATACATTATGCAGTTTTATAGACTATATTCTTACCAATTCCTGGATATTAGTCATGCGTCCATGTAATTAGTGTTATTGTTTTCATCCTTATACTATTAATGAAATCAATCAGTGTCCTGAAATTATTGTGTTCCTGTAAGTAATAATATTCATTTTATGCTTCATAAATATTAAATAAAATCAATTAGCTTCCTGAAATGTTGCTGTCTAATTTTATAGGAGCATCATTCTTGATCAACTCATCGAACCTTGACATTGATAATATTCCATTGTTCTTCCTATGGATGGGAACCATTTTCTTAGTATCTCCTGCCATTGGTTGGTGTTAGGAGGGGGATTCAAAATCAGGGCCTATGTTGCCATGTGGGCCTATGGCTTCCCAGCTAGTCTGCCAGCCTTCAGCATTGCAAGGTGAAGTACCCTTTGCAAGTGTCATTCAGACCCATGAGGGTCTCCATGCAAAGGAAGAAAACTTAAAAAGGCCACATTTTTCTGTGAATTGCTTTCCCTGAAAGACCTGGGGGTCTAGGATCCCAGAAGCAGCTGTAGATCTAGTGGCTGCACCTGGCCGAGGGTGATCGAAGCTGAGACGGAGTTGCCACAACCTGACTTCAAGCACCATACTGAGAAAAGTAAAATAAAAAATTTAGCTCCCTGACTTGCAATTCACACAGTTTATTCTTACAGGCTTTGGATTTGAACTCAGGATCTGGGTAAATCTTGAGCAATGTGGATGAAGGGGAAGATCACTGTACTTGAAGATAAGAAAGTCAGGCCTCTTCACTAGTTTTAAATTCAAGCCCCAGCCCTGGAAACATACTATATATATTGTAAAGATAGGATTTATACTTACCTATAGATGTTCAGTCCATACATGTTTGGTGGGGTTGTTCCTTGAAATTTTTCTTTTATTCATTTATTTACCATTGATTGTACTATGATGAAACCCATTCCGTTTATTACATTGATGACATCCTATCACAGAACATCTAGATTTGTACAAATGTTCTTCAACATGCCAGGATTCTCAGGATCACCCAGGATATTCAGAGAAAAGGAAAACAAGTTTCACACTTGGCTTCTTACTCTACAACCCACTTGTTGGTAGTGCTGGTATCTGAACTCAGGGCCTAGTAGGACCATTTGTCCAATAAGTCAAGGTGAACACACCAACCTGTGAACTATGGAGCTAGGCCATTCCCAGGATCGGACATTGATCCCCAAGGTGGTCCACTATAGTCATAAATTCATAATTTACACATACAATCTATATTGACATTCATGTGTCAACAGCGTCTTGTGTTTAGTGAACTTCTCCTTATTTTGTCTCTATTTCATGGAGGTATTGTGTATTTTACTAAATATGGTGACAGGTATAACTTTGCTGACATGGATGACAACCTGTTCCTATGGTTATAGGGTTGCCTATGAATTCCCCTTCTTGGTTAAGACTCAGGACTTTCACAGGAAAGGAAAAGGTGTGCAACAACTGGCCTCTGACATCAGGAATAATTTTTTGTCAGTGCTGGGATTTGAACTCAGGTCTGGGTATCTCTGTTGCACTTTGGGGGAAGGGGAAGCTCACCATCCTTGAAGACTAGAATTTCAGGCCTGGTCTAGGGCCTGATTTGAAGCCCCAGCACTGGACAAAATCGCAAGCCTACCTTTTTTAAACATAGGATCTCTCTTTACCTACAGGAGTGGTATGCATCTTGCATTCAGTGTAGATATTCTTTTTATTTTCTGTCTTATTCATTGATGTATTGTGCATTTTATTGAATATGGTGACAGATATAACTGTGCTGACATGGATGACAACCTATTCCCATGGCTATAGATTTGCTTATATAACATTCTCCATCCTCGATGAGACCCAGGATATTCACAGAACAGGAAAACATATGCAACCTTGGTTTTCTCACATCAGAATGAATCTTTTGGCAGTGCTGGAATTTGAACTCATGGCCTATCAGGCCCAATTGGTGAATGGGTCATGTTTAGCACAGCAGCCTGTTAGCCTCTAAGGAGCTAGGCCATTCCTGGGACCCGAGATTGAGCCCTGGTGGGTGGGCAATATAGTCATAAATTCATAATTAAACAAAGGATCTATATTTCCAAACATGGGTGGGCTGCATCTTGCGTTTGGTGTGGTCATCCTGGCTGAGACCCAGAATTTGCACAGCAAAGGAAGACAGGTGCAATGACTGGCTTCTCACATCAGGGTGAATTTTTGCCAGTGCTGGGATTCGAACTCGGGGCCTAGGTGGCCCAACTGCCCAAACGGTCCATATGATCACACCAGACTGTGAGCCACTAAGGAGATGGGCTCTTCCCAGGAACTGAGTTAAAGCCACAGGGAGGCAAAAATAGTCCTCAATGCATCATTGAAACATGGGGTGTATTTTCACATCCGTGTGCGGACTGCATCATGCATTGAGTGTACTTATTGTGTATATTTTGTATGCTATTGATGGATGTATTGTGTATTTTCTTACGTATATGATGACAGGTATAACTGGACTGACATGGATAACAAGTTATTCCCATGACCACAGGGTGAACCATGCATTCTGTATCCTAGCTGAGACCCAAGACTTGCACAGGAAAGGAAAATAGATGCAACAATTGACTTCTGACACCAAGATGAATCTTTTAGCAGGGCTGGGATTTGAACTCGGGGCCTACCAGGCACAATTGGTGAATGGGTCCACATGAGCACACCAGCCTGTGAGCGACGAAGAGCTAGGCGTTCCCAGTACCTGAGTTTGAGCCCCCCTGGGGGGAGAGTGGGGAGCACAATAGTCATCCATTCAAAAGCTGAAGGTAGAATGCAAATAAGTACATATTTGTATAGAGTAGGATTCTGGTGACCTGTGATGGAATCCAATCTGTGAGTACCTATTTTCTGATGCATCCATTTCATGTATATGATGATTATTGTCATGCTTCATCAACTCTTCTTTACAAATAATCTATACCCCATGAGTCTTATGTATCCTTTCCTACTCACATCATGCATGAACTACTTATTCAAGGATGAGATCTTTCGCATGCCATGGCTCTTCCTAGGTCCAGAAATGAGTATCTCAGGATCTCCCGCCATTCCCTCCTCCTAGGGGGACTGAATTCAAGCCTTAGTCCTGGAAAAAATACTTCTTATATACATTTTAATGATAGGATTTATACTTACGTTCAGATGTTCAGTCCATATTGTGTTTGGTGCGTTTATAAATTTTATTTCTCATTTTATTCTTTTATTTACCATTTAATGTATTGACTCTGATGACACCTCTACCATTTATTACATTGTTTACATCCTATCAAAAAGAATCTAGATTGTAGATGTGTTTTCCATCATGCTTGGCAATGTGAGGATCTGAACTCAGTGCCTAGCAGGCCCAATTCATGAATGGGTGAGTTTAAGCATGGGAGTCTCTAGCCAATGAAGCTGTCAAGTGGTTCCCAGGCACTGAGATCGACCCCCATGTTTGGCCAAAACAGCGATACATGGATAGGCAGACGGTGGTATACAAATAAATGTATATTGTTAAAGAGTGCCAGAGCCATCTATCTATGATTGAATGACACCTACTACATTCCTACCAACTTTTAGGTATTTATTATACCACCATTGAAGGAATATTATTCTTTTTATGCTTAATAAACTATACGTTAATCAGCATTCTAGGACTATTGCATCCAATTTTAGACTAGATGGATGCATGAACTACTCATTCAATTGGTATTCCCATGCATAGGGATGAGTCTCTTGTGATCTCCTGCCATTGGTGTCAGGACTGGGATTTGAACCCAGGGCTTATGTTGAAAGGTTGGCTTATGGCTTCACTGATAGCTTACCAGAATCAGCAATTGCAGGTCAGGTCTACTTTGTAGCCATGTTATTCAGGCCCAGGATGGTCACCATGCCCCCCAAAATCGTAAAATGCCAGTCTTCTGCAGATCAACACTTTTTGTGCTTTCCAGCTTTTTTTTCTTCCTGCAAGCCCTCTGGCCTAGGATCTCAGGATCGGCTATGGGTCTGGAGACTGCACCACAGCCTAGGGAGATCCAAGCTGAGGAAGTGTTTCCAAGTCCCATGGATGGCTAATAAATAAATAAATAAATAAATAAATAAATAAATAAATAAATAAATAAATAAAATATTAATTATTTAACTAAATAAAAAAAAATAAAGCTCCCTGGTTTGGAATTTCTGCCAGTTTTCTTTCCTAGTCTGGGATTAGAACTCAGGGTGTTGGTAAATTTGTAGCAATGTGAGGTAAGAGTTGCCACAACTTGAGTTCAAACCCCGTGCCAACCAAAAAAGAAAAATTAAGTCACTGACCTCGGCAGGGTGAAGTAGTTGTGGAGATGGGAGGGAAGGGATGGTAGGGGGAAAACAAAGAAAGAATCAACAATGCTCAATAGGAAATATACTCATTACCTTGCTCCTGTAACTGTAACCCCTCTGTAAAACACATTTGCAATAAAAAAAAGTACAAAAAATGAGACACAATGTCATTCTCAGAGAAGCACTTTAGAGGTAAGGAAAGGATGTCTGAATAGCTGTACAAATTCCACACTGCTTTATTTTAATGTTCAGTATGGAACTGAGTAAACATAACTGCTTCCATTAAAAAAAAGAAGTCACTGTCTTGGAACTGGGGCCAGTATTTCTGCCACTGCTAGGATTTGAGATCACTGTCCAGGTTACTCTTTTATACCATGGGTGAAGGCGAAGCTCACTGTCCTTGACGAAAAGAAATTCAGGCTAGAGTTCCCAGGGCCTGAATGAAGGCTATGCAATGGAAAAAAATGTTTCTATACATGTTTAATATATGCTATAGACATACATATGTATGTTAATTTCATATTATGATTTTTATTATTGATTTTGTATTTTGTTTTTCTTTTATTCATTTATTGATTGATTATTTTATTTAGTATTGTTATACACATAATATTTATTACAATTTGCACATCTATAATAAAATTATATACAATAATTTAGGATGTTGACACATTTTTATTAATATTTTATTAAGTGTTGAAACATATTACAAAATTAAATGGAAGCATTTGGCACAGTCTTCACATGTTTAGAGTCTCTCCCAAGTATGAGCTTTATACAATCTTTGGACATCTTCCTATTGGTATTTCTTTAAATGATTTATAGTCAGAAACCTTTTCCTGAGGATAGGCAATAAGGGATAAAATTGTAAGAGTGGGGCTAGAAATGTGGCTTAGTGGTAAAGAGCTCACTTAGCATGCATGAATGCCAGGGTTTAATCCTCAGTACCACATACTCAGAAAAAGCCAGAAGCTGTGGTGTGGCCCAAGTGGCTAATCTTGAGAAAAAGGAGCTCAGAGACAGTACCCAGGCCCTAAGATCAATCTCAAGGACTGCCAAAAACAATAGACGAAACGTCAGTGGCTCACACATGGAACTCTAGCTTCTCAGGAGGCTGAGACTTGAAAACCAAAGTTCAAAGACAGCCTAATCAAGGAAAGCCTGTTAGACTCTTATCTCCAGTGAACCTCGAAAAGACCCCATGTGGCACTGTGGCTCAAGTGGTTGAGTGTTCGCCTTGACCTGAGGGTCTAAAGGACAGTGCTCAGGCTTGAGTTCAAGACAAACAATTGGAAAAAATGTGAGGGTTAATCAAGATACTTTTCCTATTCGCTAATTATGAGAACATCCTTTGCAAAATGAACACTAATGTATACCAGAATTGGAGTCAGAGCTTAAGGCTCAAGTGTAACACATCCATATGCCCAGACTCTCAGACTCTATCATTGTAATCTTGTGTCCTACAGGGTTCTTAAATGTCCAATGTTGAAAGGCTTAATATGCTCCCCAAGGCCTTTGTGATATGCAGTTGACTTGTATTGTCAAGGTCATCACAGTTCTGAACATAGCAGAACACCAGTATTTCAGGCCCGTCATCCTAGCTCAGGAGACTGAGGTCTGAGGATCACAGGGTGAAGCCAGCCAGGGCAGAAAATTCTATGACACTCTGACTTCCACTTCTGAAAGGTCAGACGTTCAAGAGCTTCCAGTGTTTCCCTTGGTGATGCGAAGTACTTGGACTCTAAATGTTCTTAGAGTTCTTGAGCTATAGAAGCAAGAAAGAAACATTATTGATCCATACTTCATGTCTGTTCAGCCCTATACTTCATGTTTGTTAGCTTGTTTCTTTCTTTTTTTATTATTGTAGGAGTTGATGTCTGGGCCTGGGTGCTGTTCTTGAGCTCTTCAGCTCAAGTTTTGTGCTCTAACACTTGAGCCAAAAGCCACTTCAGCTTTTCTGGTGGTCCATTGGAGCTAAGTGTCTCAACGACTTTCCTGTCCAGGCTGGCTTTGAACTATGATCCTCAGATCTCATCCTCCTGAGTAGCTAGAATGACAGGCATGAGTGACAAGCACCTAGCTTCCACTTCAGGTTTCTTAGTAGTGAATTGGAGATAATAGACTAATGGGACCTTTTTTGTCTGGGATAATTTGGAACCCAGATCCTCAGATCTCAGCTTCCTGAGAAGGCAGGATGAGAGAAATCAGCTATAGACCCTTAAGCTGTGGCCTTTGCTGCAAAGGAGTCCATGGCTCCATGCAGTGGAGTGCTAATCATGAGCCCAAGAGATAAGGGTGAGAGCTTAGGCCCCTAGTTCAAGGTTCATTACTGAGAAAAAAACAAAACAAACAATTGTCTGTAGTAGACAACTCACTAGTCTTCAGTAACACATAATTTTGTCCCTCCCATGGAGACATATCTGAGCCTCAATATTCTTGTCTGCATTAATCTTCTCAGTGGGGAGATCTTACAAGGACCCAATGAAAGAATGCACCTGGTGGAGGACACAGCACATGGCAGTCTTTGCATGACTCAGCACACAGCATACTGTGAAAGACTCAGAACCCAGCACCAATGCATGACTCAGCACACTGCACCCTGTGAAGGACTCGGCAAATAGCACCATGTGCAGGACTCAGCAGAGAGTACCCTATGGAGGACTCATCACATAGCTCTGTTCCAAAAGCTGTCATTAGACTTAGGGTGCTCTAATCAATATCACCATTTTTGAGGAACATTTCACAAACCACACAAGTTCACACCTAAGTGTTTATTGGGATGTTTTATTAGGGGGCGGTGCTTAGTCATGGAGCTTGAGCTTAAAGCTTGGGGATATTATTGTTCTAATAACATTTGCACAAGGCTAGAACTCTACCACTTCGAGCCATATTTCAAAGAGGCTAGCAGACTTCCCGCCAGGTTTTAAAGCCCCAGAGCAGACAGGATATCGGGGGTAAGCCAGGGTAAGCCAGGATGATGGGGGTACCCATGGAGCTGGGTTGCAGCAGTTTATATCTGGCTAAGTCAGGTGAGGTGGCAGCTGTCAGCACCAAACTCCTAGCTTGCTCTGTCGTGTGGTATTTGAAGTACTGTCCTTATATAGTTGCAGTTAGAACATAGTACCTCTTTTTGGCGGCAGTCCTGGGGCTTGAGTAAGGGCTTTGACACTGTCCCTAAGCATTTGTGCTCAAGGGTAGAACTCAATAGATTGAAAGACAGCAGAACTTCCGGGTTTTCTGTTTATGTGGCACTGAAGAATCGAACCCATTGCTTCATGCTCATTAGGTGAGCACTTAACCACCGAGCCCCAGGAGTGAAGGAGGTATAAATAGATAGAGATTGATATATATAAGCATTATATACACAGAAATATGTCTGTATGTTATTATTTTATAGATATTACTACCAATTATTACTTATTAAATTATGTCTCCATTTAATGATGTGTCCCAGATAATAATTAGTAAAGCATTAACTAAATTACTCAATATCCTATTATTGTTTATCACATATGTACATACATCCCTACACATAATTTCATATTTTATAGAATGAGACAGATGTCTATACATTATTAAATTATGCATCATGTGTTACTACCAATTATTAGGTATTTATGTTTCCATGACATTTTTATTCTGGTAATACTTAATAAAATTTTAAACTTAAGCCACATCCTATAGTTTTTGTTTGTAATTTTATCCTAGAATGATTCACTAATAATTCAGTCTGTTTTTCATTTATTCTAGTGACAACTCTTCCACCTATGACATTTTTTACATTTATGACATCCAATTACATAACATATAGATTTGCATCTGAATTATACATCCTACCTGTCACCGAGCACTTTCAAAGAAAAAGAAAACATGTGTCACGCTCGGCTTCTCACTCTAAGATTACATTTTTGGCAGTGGTGGGATCTAACTCAGGGCCTAGAAGGCTCGATTCATGAATGACTGACTGTCAGCACAGCAGCCTCTAGCCAATTCAGCTGCCAGGCACTTCCCAGGCCCTGAAATCGAACTCCATATGTTGACCCCATATTGTGCTTAGTGTACTTATTCATTTTATTTTTTGTTCTATTCATTTATTTACCATTTATTTTATTGACTGTTATTACACATGAAATATTTATTACAGTTATTACATAGGATATAGATTTGCCTATGTATGAAACTTCACATCTCATTCCCAGGACTTTCACAGAAAAGCAAAACATGTGTCGCCATGGGTTTCTTACTGCACGATTCAATTTTTGTTAGTGTTGGCATCTGAAGTCACAGCCTACAAGGCCCAATTCATGACTGGATGAGTGTCAGCATACCAGCCTGAGGCATATTGAGCAGACAAGCATTTACAGAACTTGAGATCCAGCTCTAGGAGTTGACAAAATTAGAACAGATTGATATGCAGATGGTAGAACAAAAATAATTATTGATTTTTATAGAGTGCCAGAGATGTTTATACATTATTCAGTTATATAGGCTACATTCCTATCAATTCTTGGGTATTTAGTATACCTCCATGTAATTAATAGTATTGTTTTCATCCTTAATTATTGATTAAATCAACCACTGTCCTGAAACTATTGTGTCCATGTCATTAACAGTATTCTTTGTATGTGTCAAAAATATTCATCAAAATCCATTATCCTCCTAAAATCACTCTATTTATATAGTAGTAATCAGAAACAATTACTTCAACCTTGCCATTCATAATCTTCCATTGGTATTCCTATGAATAGGAATGAGAGACTTAGAATCTCCCTCCATTGGTAGGGGTCAGGACCCGGCTTCAAAAACAGGGCCTATATTGCCATGTTGGCCTATGTCTTCCCTGGTAGTCCACCAGCCTTCAGTAATGCCAAGTTACCAACATTCTTCAACCAGGTCATTCAGACACAGGATGGTCACCTAGCAAAGAAAACAAATGTAAAACTGGTAGCCATCTGCAAGTTGCCAGTTTTTTTTTTCCCTGTGTCGCATTAATTTTTTTTTCTTGTCATCCTCTGGGTCCCAGGAACCCAGATTCAGCTGTGGTTCCAGTGGATGCACCCCAGCCTAGAGTGATCAAAGCTGAGGCAGAATTGCCATGAGCTGAATTCAAGCCCTGTGCTTGACAAAAGAAAAATACCTACCTACCTACCTACCTACCTACCTACCTACCTACCTACCTACCTACCTACCTACGTACCTACCTACCTACCGACCTACCTACCTACCTACCGACCTACCTACCTACCTACATACATACAAAAATTATGAGGCTCCTTGGCTTGGAATTCGTACCATTTTTTCTGCCAGGCCTGAGATTTGAACTCAGGGTCTGGGTAAATCTGCAGCACTGTGGGGGATGTGGTAGATCACCATTCTGGAAGACAAGAAAGTCAGGCCTGTTTCTAGGGCCTGAATTCAAGTCCTAGCACTCGAAAAAATAATATTCGTATATATTTTAAGTACATGAATCTTATTGACCTACACATTTTTACTGCATGTTGCAGTTAGTGTATTCATTTTATTTTGTGTTTTGTTTCTTACATATTTTAGTGAATATGATTACACATACAATATTTTTGCATCCTATTACATAAGACATAGATTTGCCTATGCATTCTACATCATTCCTGAGTCCCAGGAATTTCACCGATAAAGAAACCAAGTGGGACAATTGGCTTTCCACCAGGATTAAGTTTTTGGAAGTTCTGTGAATTGAACTCAGGGCCTAGCAGGCCCACTTCATGAGTGGGTAAATGTTAGCACACCAGTCTGATGCAAGAGAAGTTGGCAGGCAAATTTGAGGACCTGAGATCAAGCCCTAGGAATGGCCAATATATAAACAGATAGATGATTAGACTGCGCTCTGTGTGTGTGTGTGTGTGTGTGTGTGTGTGTGTGTGTGTGTGTGTGTGTGTGTATGTGTGAGTGTGTGTGTTGTGAGCTGCTTTCAATCAGGGCTATCCCTCTACCACTGAAGCTACACAGCTCTACTTCTGGCTTTGTTGGCACTGAAGTTGGAGAGGGATCTCAAGGACTTTCCTGCCTAGTGTGAGTTTGACTATGATCCTCCTATCACAGCCTTGTAAACATTAGTAAGGACTCCTGAGAGCCACTGGTGCCTGCCTAATCATTGGTCTTGCAATTCTTGGACAGACCAGTGAGTTCCCTATCCTTGAGTTAAAATGGTGGGAGCTGGAGCCCACAGTTAGAATCTTGGTCCTGCCACCTCCAAATGGAAAGAGATCCTTAGAAACACATTCCTATGTATATGAATACCAATGCAACATTATGTATGTTATGATTGAATGGGCAGCTCTTAAATAATTCTACGATAAAATTATACACAATTATATTATAGGACACTGATCGATTTTAATCAATACTTTATGAAGCATTTAAACAATCACATTAATTAAATGGAGGCATAATGAAATACCTAAGAATTGGGCATCACATAGTATAAAGGTGCCATTTTTTCTGCTAGGACTGGGATTGGAACTCATGGTCTGGGTAACTCTGTGGCACTGTTTTGAAAGGGGAAGCTAGCCTTCTTGAAGCCAAGAAATTCATGTCTGTTCCTTACGTCTGAAATCTATCCTCAGTACTAGAATACATACTATTTGTGTACATTTTAAGTATATGATTTATATTTACATACATAAGTTGACTCCATATTGATTCAGTGTAGTTATTAATTTTATTTTTGTTTTATTCATGTGCTTGTGGGGCACATGGGCAGCAATGATGGTGCTGAGAGGAAGTTGAGTGGGCACAGCCCAATTGTTTACCTTAAAATCTGATTGGATATAGCTTAGGTGCATGATAAGGTGTGACCTTTTCAGTGATTGGTTGGTTCCTTTCCCTCCCCTTCCATGCCTCGCAATTTTTTCCCTTTAAATGGTGCTTGCTGTGTGGTAATAAACGAGTTCATGCTTGACTTGACTCCCCACTGTGTCTGAATGTCTCCCTGGCTAAGGGAGACTGGGGAATGGCAAGTGGCGCACTTACCTTTCCTTGGGCCCCATACACCTTTCAGGGGCAAACAAAGACCCAACATGTATTGACTGTTTATTTTATTGACTAATATGGCACATAGAACATTGGTTACATTGATTAAATAGGATATAGATCTGCATATGTATTCCACTTATACCTGACACCCAGGAATTTCACAGAAAAGGAAAACATGTGTCACCATCAGTTTCTTACTCCATGATTCATTGTTTGGGCATGATGACATCTGAACTCAAGGCCTACAGGGCCAAATTCATGAATGTGTGTGTGTCAGCATGCCATCCAGGAACAAATTGAGCTGCTAGACAGTTGCCAGGATCTGAGATCGAGTACCAGTTGTTGACAAAATAAGAACAGATTGACACACAGATTGTAGTACACTAATAAATACATATACATTTACAGAGTGCCAGAGATGTCTATCCATTTTTCACTTATATATACTGCATTCCTACCAATTCTTGGGTATTTATTATGCCTCCATGTAATTAATATTATTTTTTTATTGTGAAAATAATGTAGAGAGGGTTACAATTACATGGGCAAGATAATGAGTACATTTTTTTATCAAGCATTGTAGCCTCCTCCTTTGTTTCCACTTCCCATCCCTTCCCATCCTCCCCTCTGCCTCCTCACCCCATCCTCCCTGCGCCTTCATCCTCCCCCCCCACACCAAAGTTATAATGTTTGTTTTCGACATCACGACTTGTACATCTCTTTTTTGCAATGGGTCCATCTGTATTCCTATTTAAACGATTTGTTTTTCTCCTTCCCCTCCACAAATTATACTGACATAAAGTACAGTGAAAGCAGGGGTTATACTGTGGGGGAAGGACATACAAAGCAACAAAGAAACAATCTTATAAATGTGTTAGAAACAATCGCATGAAAGAAAAAGAAAAACATTTGAGTACATATCTTAGGGTTCATTTCCCTAATATCACCTTATCTGACCTTTTCTGCTTTACTCAGACATATACTAGTTATTGCAAATAAGGGAAACCATGGGATAGGGTACTAGCCTTGAGCTGAAGAGCACCCAGGCCCAGAGTTCAGACCCCAGGATCCACAAAAATAAATAAATAAATGTAATTTTTTTCGTTTTATTTTTTTAAATATATATATATATTTTTATTGTAAAGATACTATACAGAGGGTTACAGTTACATGAGTGAGGTAATGAGTACACTTCCTCTTGAACATTGTTCCCCCTCCATTGTTTTCCCCCTACCATCCCCTCCCTCCCTCCCTTCCCCGAGGTTCTATTTTTTTTTTGATTGTGATTAAGTGATTACATAATTTCCGGAATTTCACAGTATTGTGGAGTAATGATGCTCATTTAAAGTTACAAGTTCATTCTAACTTTCCTGGAGCAAATTGTCTATCACAGTCTGTAACATATAACGGTGTTCACATGTTATATACCATATATGTGATCAGCAGCATGGGGATATTTACTAGTGGTTCAACCAGATGAGTGGGAGTTCTTTTTTTTTTAAGTCCTGTTAGTTTTGTCGTATCACCTAACATTTTGGATTTATCATCCACTTATCAGGGAGACCATGTACGGTTTGTCTCTTCGTTCCTGGCTTACCTCGTTCAACATAATTCCTTCTAGCTCCATCCATTTCCCTGCAAATGCCATTATTTTGTCATTTCTAATGGCTGCATAATATTCCATTGTGTATAGATACCACAATTTTTGGATCCATTCATCTGTGGTGGGGCATCTGGGTTATTTCCATATCCTAGTTTTGTGAACAGTGCTGCAATAAACATGGAGGTGCATGTGTCCTTGTATATTGGTTCCTGTTGTTCAGGGTAGATGCCTCGAAGTGGTATGACGGGGTGGTAAGGGAGGTCAATCTTTAGCTTTCTTTTTTTTTAATTTTATTTTATTTTATTTGTGTACATACTGTACAGAGGGGTTACAATTGCATGGGCAGGATAATGCGTACATTTCTTACCAAGCACTGCAGGCTCCTCCTTTGTTTACCCTTCACATCACTTCCCAGCCTCCCCCCTCCCCCCCAATCCCCATCCTTCTCCTTCCCCCCTCCCCCTCCCCCGCACCAACATTGTAAAGCTCATTTTGGATAAATGTTATTATTTTTATCTTTAATAAAGTATTAAGTAAATCAGTGCCCTGAAATTATTGCGTCCCTGTGAGAAATAATATTCTTTTAATGTTTCATAAGATATTAACTAAAATCAATCAGCCGACTGAAATCATGAAGTCTAATTGTGTACAAGTATCATTCATGAGCATGTCATTCAACTCTGACAGTGAAAATATTCCATCATTATTCCTGTGGATGGGAACGAATTTCTTAGGATCTCCCACCATCTGGAAGTGGCATGACTGTATTTGAACTGTAGGCCTATGTTGCTGTGCTGGACTATGGCTTCTCCAATAGCTCTCAATTAAAAAAAAATATTTAGCTCGCTGGTTTGCAATTCATGACATTTTTTTCTGCCAGGCCTGGGATTTGAACTCAAGGTCTGGGCAAATATGCAGCACCGTGACGGAAGGGAATCTGAACATGCTTGAAGACAAAAGTCAGGACTGTTCCCTAAGTCTGAATTCAAGCCTCAGGGCTGGAAAATATACTCCTTATATCCATTTTAAAGATAGGATTTATACTTCCATACAGCTAGTCAGACCATATTTTGTTGGGTGTGGTTATTCATATTATTTCTTGTTTTATTCATTTATTTACCATTTATTTCATTGATTCTGATTACCCCTCTACCATTTATTACATTGTTTACATCCTATCACAGCATCCAGATTTGTAAATATGTTCTCTATCATGCCTGAAACCCAGGACTCTGACAGAAAAGGAAAACATGTGTCACACTTGGCTTCTTACTCCAACATTAAATTTTTGGCAGTGCTGGGACGTGAACTCAGGGTTTAGCAAGCCCAATTCATGAATGGATAAGTGTGAGCATGGCAGCCTCTAGCCAATGAAGCTGTCAGGTGGTTCCCAGGTGCTAAGATCCAGCTCCAGGTTTGGCCAAAACAGTGATACATGGATAGGCAAAGGGGGTATACAAATAAACATATATTAGTAAGGAGTGCCAGAGCCATCTATCTATTTTTGAATGACACCTAAGACATTCCTGCCAACTCTTAGGCATTTATTATACCGCCATTGAAGGAATATTATTCTTTTCATGCATAATAACCTATTAATTAAGATCAATCAGCGTCCTAGGATTATTGCATCCAATTTTAGACTAGACCGAAACATGAACTACTCTTTCAATTGGTATTCCTATGCATAGGAATGAGTCTCTTGTGATCTCGTGCCATTGGTAGGTGTCAGTACTGGGATTTGAACCCAGGGCCTATGTTCACAGGTTGGCCTATGGATTCCCTGATAGCATGCCAGCCTTCAGAGATGGCAGGTCAGGTCCACTTTGCAGCCATGTTATTCAGACCCAGGATGGCCACTGTGCAAAGAAAAAAACAGAAAACCCTCAGCCCTCTGCAGCTTGCCACTTTTTGTGCTATGCTAAGTTATTTTTTTTCTTCCTGAAAACCCTCTGGGCCTAGGATCCCTAGAATGGCTATGGGTCGGAGGATGCCCCACCCTACGGCGATTGAAGCTGAGGCAGAGTTGCCATGACCTGAGTTCAAGCCCCATGTTGGCAAAATACAGAATAAATAAAAAATTAATTAATTATTTAACTGAATTAAAAAAGAAATAAGCTCCCTTGTTTTGAATTTCTACCAGTTTTCTTTCCTCGCCTGGGATTTGATCTCAGGGTCTTGGTAAATATGTGCCAATGTGAGGGAAAGTGCATATTTGTCACTACTTGAGTTCAAACCCCATGCAAATCCAAAAATAAAAATTAAGTCACTGAGCTCGTCCGGGGGAGTAGTTGTGGAGATGGGAGGGAAGGAATGGTAGGGAGAAAACAAAGGAGGAGGCAACAATGCTCAATAGGAAATGTACTCATTACCATGCTCATTTAACTGAAACCTCTCTGTACAACATTTTTACAATAAAAAAATGAAAGAAAGTAGTGCTCAGACAAGCATTTTGGGGTTAAGAGAAAGGTGTCTGATAGATGTGCAAAATTCTACACTGCTTTTTTTTTAATGTTCAATATGTAACTGAATAAACAAAACTACTTCCATTAAAAAAAATTAAGTCACTGTCTTAGAACTGGGGCCAGTATTTCCATCATTGCTGGGATTTGATCTCACCATCAAGGTAACTATTTTGCATCATGGGTGAAGGCAAAGCTCACTGTTCTAGAGGATAAGAAATTCAGGCTAGAGTTGCCAGCTTCTGAATGAAGGCCCTGCAATGGAAAAATATTTCTATATAGGTGTAATATATGATATATATTTACATATATATGTTTATTATATATTATAATTTTTATTGATTTTGTATTTATTTTATTTTTTACTTTTCATTTACTTATTGTTTATTGTATTTAGTATTATTATACACATAATATTTAGTACATGTTGTACATCTATTATAAATTTATACACAATAATTTAGGACAGTGACTCGTTTTTCATTAATTAAGTGTTGAAACATGATACATAATTAAATGGAAGCATTTGTGACAATCTTCACATGTTTAGGGTCTCTCCTAAGTATGAACTTTGCTTCTTTATCTTTAGAACATTCCTATAAGAATTTCTTTAGATGATTTTTCCTCAGAACCCTTTTCTTGGGGATAGTCAAGTGGAGGGATAAAATGGTAAGGGTGGGGCTAGAAATGTAGCTTAGTGGTAGAGAGCTGGCTCAGCATGCTTGAATGGTAAGGTTTGAATCTTCACTGACACATACTCAGAAAAAGCCAGAAGCTGTGGAGTGGCTCAAGTGGTACAGCGCTAGGCTTGAGAAAAAGGAGCTCAGAGACAGTACCTAGGCCCTTAGTTCAAGCCGCAGGTCTGGCAAAAACAGCAGGCAAGTTGCCTGTGGCTCACAACAGGAACCTTAACTTCTCAGGAGGCTGAGATCTGAAGATCACAGTTCAAAAACAGCCTAAGCAAAGACAACCTGTTAGACTCTTATCTCCAATGAACCACAAAAAGACCACATGTGGTACTGTGGGTCAAGTGGTAGAGTGTTCACCTTGAGCTGAAAGGCTCAGCGACAGTGCCCAGGCTTGAGTTTGAGACACAAAACTGGACAAAAGTCAGGGTTAAGCAAATTACTTTTCCTATTTGTTAATTAGGAGAACATTATCTGGAAAAATGAATGTTCATGTACACCAGAACTGGAGTTAGAGCTCATGGTTCAAGTGTAGCCCATCCATATGCATAGCCTCTCAGACTCTAGCATTATAAACTTGTGTCTGAAAGGTCCAATGTTGAAAGGCCTAATATGCTGCCCAAGCCCTTTGTGATAAGCAGTTGAATTTTAAGGCCAATGTTATTACAGTTCTGAACCTAGCAGAGCACCAGTAGCTCATGTCCATCACCCTAGCTCAGGAGGCTGAAGTCTGAGGATCACAGGATGAAGCCAGCCAGGGCTGGAACGTCTATGACACTCTGACTTCTATTGCTGACATGTCAAATGTTCAAGAGCTTCCTGTGTTTCTCTTGGTAATGAGAAATTACTTGCACTCTAAATGTTCTTAGAATTCTTGAGTTATAAAAGCAGGCAAGAAACATCATTGACCAATCCTGGGTTCACATGAAGTTCTCAGCTTCTAAGCCCTAGCACTGTTAGCAGGAAAAACTCCAGTGTAACAATATTTGAAGGCAGAAAATAGTTTCAAAAGCCAGACTAGGCGAAGAGACCTAGGCCTATAGGATTAGGAGGCAGAATTTACACACGCAACAGGTAAGTGAGCTGCAAAACCACTTCATTCATTCCAGACACGGCCACCAATGAGGGGTAACCTGAAACACTTGTCAGAGTTACACAAAGATCAGGCTTTTCTCGGCCTCTTCAAACAATGACTAATTAAACTTCCTCCCTCAGGGGAAGGGAACCCAATGCTACCTTTAGGTTAACAATAGAGAGCCTTACAATTTGGTCGTAGGGAGTGGGGTTTTTTATTGTGAAAATACTGTACAGAGGGTTTACAATTACATGGGCAAGATAGTGAGTACATTTCTTATCAAACATTGTAGTCACCTCCTTTTTTTACCCTTCCCATCCCTTCCCATCCTCCTTCCCGCCCCACCAAATCCCCCCCCCCAAGTTGTAAAGTTCGTTTTTGACATGACAACTTGTACTTCTCATGGTTGCAACAGGTCCACCTGTATCCTTATTTAAATGACTTGTTTTTCCCCTTCCCCTCCACAAATTATACCGATATCAAATACAGTGAAAGCAGGGGTTATACTGTGGGGGAGGGACATACAAAGCAACAAAGAAATAGTCTTATAATTGTGTTAGAAACTAATGCATGAAAGAAAAAAACATTTAAAATACATATCTTAGGGTTCATTTTCCTAACATCACCTTATCTGGCCTTTTCTGCTTGACTCATACGTATACTAGGTATTGCAAATAAGGAAAATCATGGGACCTATGTTTTTTGGGCCTGGCTTACTTCACTTAATATAATTTTTTCCAAGTCTTTCCATTTCCTAACAAATGAGGCAATGTCATTCTTTCTGCTGGAGGCATAGAATTCCATTGTGTATATGTACCCCATTTTCATGATCCATTCATCTACTGAGGCACATCTGGGTTGGTTCCAGATCTTAGCTATGGTAAATAATGCTACTATATGCTGATATAAAGGGGATAAAAATAGGGAAAGAAGAAATAAAACTCTCCCTCTTTGCAGATGACATGATCTTGTATTTAAAGAATCCCATAGGCTCCACTCCCAAATTAATCAAGCTGATTCAAAACTTTGGCAAAGTAGCAGGGTATAAAATTAACCTCCCATAATCAATGGCTTTTCTGTATGCCAACAATGAGAAAAGTGGGGCTGAAATTACGAAAGCAACTCCATTTGTAATAGCCCCACAAAAAAAAAATACCTAGGAATTAATAAAGAAGTGAAGGACCTCTATGATGAAAACTTTAAAATCTTGGAAAAGGAAATCAAAACAGAGCTTAGAAAATGGGAAAAACTCCCATGCTTTTGGATTGGATCAAAACAACTTGGTACTGGCAAAAGAACAGACATCAGGACCAATGGAATAGAATTGAAAACCTAGAAATGAACCTATAGACCTATAGCCATCTAATCTTTGATAAGGGAGCTAAAAAAACTAGAATGAAAGAAAGACAGCCTCTTCAGTAAATGGTGCTTACAAAATTGGTTAACTACTTGTAGAAAACTAAAGGTAGATCCTTATATATCACACTGCACCAGAATTAACTCCAAATGGATCAAAGTCCTTGGAGTCAAAGCAGACATTCAGCAACATTGCAGGATGGAATAGGAGAAACCCTAGGTCTCCTTGGTGCAGACCAAAATTTTCTTAATAGAGACCCAGAAACACAACAATCAAAAAAAGGTTGGACAAATGGGATTGCATGAAGTTCCAGAGCTTCTGCATGGCAAAGCATATAGATAGCAAGATCAATAGAAAGCCCACTGATTGGAAGAAGATGTTCACTAGCCATACAACGGACAAGGGTCTCATATCTAAAATATACTTGGAACTCAAAAAATTAAATCCTCCAACAACAAATCCTCAAAGAAACAACTGCCCAATAAGTAAGTGGGCGAAAGGCTTAAAGAGAAACTTCTCTGAAGAAGAAAGAAGGATGGCCAATAGACACATGAAGAAATGCTCAACCTCCCTAGCCATAAAAGAAATGCAAATCAAAATAACATTGAGATACCACCTCACCCCAGTTAGAAGGGCAAAAATCAAGAACAATAGATGCAGGAGGGGATGTGGACAGAAGGGAATCCTACTTCATTGTTGGTGGGAGTGTAAACTTGTTCAACCACTTTGGAAAGTAGTATGGAGGTTCCTCAAAAGACTCCACATATTGCTCCCCTATGACCCAGCAGTCCCACGTTTGGGCATTTACCAGAATGTTTACAAACAAGACCACACTAAAGCTACCAGCACAACTATGTTTATTGCAGCATTATTTACCATAGCTAAGATCAGGAGTGGGTTTTTGACTCTCCATCTGTCAGATTTGAAGGCCCTTCTACCTTTGCCAGTCCATTCTCCTTTCTTCATTCTCCACATCATTAAGGCAAATCCCCAGTCCAAGGAGAGTCAGAGCCCTTTCTATTCTGGCTCCAAGCACCTGAGTTAGAAACTGGCTCTGCCCTCTTGACTCTGGGGCCCTCGGCTGCCTGAGAAATGGGAAAGATACAGTCTTCCTGTTCTGTGGTTGTGTGAAGGCCATGTTGGTGTCCTGGCACACTGAAGAAGACGTCATGACTGGGAAGTGTTCCCTTCTTTCCGCCTGACATCCAAGTCCAATTCTGGATTTTTCTTGAATGTGCTACTGAGGAATCAAACCCAGGGCTTCTTGCATGCTAGACAAGCACTCTCTCACTAATCCACATTCCGAGCCCCCTCATTTTTTTCTAAATGGTAGTTTTTACATAATTATGCTACCATTTTATGTCCCCAATTTTAATTGTCTGAATACTGGTTGCTTCTAAGAAACCTGATTTTCTCTTCCCCTGCTGGGTTTGTGCCTGTTCCTGCATTGGCCTCATAATAAAATGTAAATAAAGGCTGCTGAGGGTGATCTGCTTTAGGCAGATGGCTGCACAGATTGTTGTGTATGTCTGTTTGTTGACACTCCTGGACCTTGAACTCAGGATCTGGGCACAGTCAATGAGCTGCTTTACTTAAGGCTAGCCCTCCAACACTGGAGTCATATGGCTATACTTCTGGCTTTGTTGCTCTTGAAGTTGGACTAAAGGACTCTTCTGCCTAAGGTGACTTTGACCATGATCCTCCTATCACAACCTTATAAGCATCAAAGAGGACTTTTGAGAGCCACTGGTGCCTGCCTAATCATTGTTCTTGTTGTTATTCTTGAACACACCAGTGAGTTCCCTATCCTCGGGTGGGATCTGGAGCCCACAGTTTGAATCCTGGTCCTGCCACCTCCAAAAGGCAGGAGATCCTAAGAAACTCATTCCTATCCATCTGAATACCAATGGAATGTGATGTATGTCATGATTGAATGGGAAGTTCTTAAATGAATCTAGGATAAAATAGTAAATAATTAGATTATAATACACTGAACAATTTTAATGATTACTTTATGAAACATTTAAACAATCACATTCATTAAATGGAGGCATAATGAAATACCACAGAACTGGGTGTCACATGAATAGAGGTGCCATTTTTTCTGCCAGGACATTATTTAGTTAATTTTTATATCCCATTTTCTGAATGTAATTTGTTATATGAACCTAGGATATATTATAAATCAATTATTCAAACAGTTTTATCAGAAATGTTTATAGCGAAATATAGAGATAAATCCAAGTTATATATATTTTGAAGACTTTGCTTGGTTACTCCTCTTCTCATATTCCCCATTCCTTCATGAGAATAATACACATTCTAAGGTAATGCTTAGAATGTTTTGATGAGATAGATTGACTTTAACCCATGAGTTACTCTATGCTGCATTTTGTTTACTTTATATCCAGAAAAGCTAAATTCTTACTTTATCGTTTTCCTTAGGCTTTATACTCAGATTTAATCTCTGATGTGTGACAAATAAAGATATAAACATTTTTTAACAGTGGATAAATTTAGGATGAGGAATCTAGGTACAATATAACTCATGCAGATAGGCCTTATAAGTCATGAGACCCTGGTATCAAAATGTTAACCAATGCTTACTGGTGACATGCTTATGAGATTTTTTGTATTATAAACAGTGGTTATTAGAATGTTTTTGGAATCAAAATCCTTTCATGGGTTAGGAAAAGAAGAGAGACATTATACACAGAACAAAATTTAAGGACGCATTCAAAATTAGTTACCAAGGTATACATCATGTAACACAATATTTTGAAAATGCAAACTAAAGGGAATAATTTATGAAAAACATCAACATTTACAATAAATTCAGAATCACTATGACTGATTTTTCTCTTATCTCAGTTGCAATATGGATTACATAATGACTTTTCTCGTGATATGTCTAGTTAAGTCTAAGGGTTCATTTTCCTGACATCACATTATCTGACCTTTTCCACTTGACTCATACATATACTAGATATTTCAAATAAGGGAAACCATAGGACCTATGTTTCTTTGGGCCTGGCTTACTTCACTTAATATTATTTTTTCCAAGTTTTTCCATTTCCTAACAAATGGGGCAATGTCATTCTTTCTGATGGAGGCATAGAATTCCATTGTGTATATATACCGCATTTTCTTGATCCATTCATCTACTGAGGGGCATCTGGGTTGGTTCCATACCATAGCTATGGTAAATAATGCTGCAATAAACTTAGATGTGTTGGTAGCTTTAGTGTGGTCTTGTTTGTAAACATTTGGATAAATGCCGAAAAGTGGGATTACTGGGTCATAGGGGAGCTCTACGTGAAGTCTTTTGAGGAAACTACATACTGCTTTCCAAAGTGGTTTAACAAGTTTACATTCCCTCCAACAATGAAGTAAAGTTCCCTTCTGTCCGCATCCCCTCCAGCATCTGTTGTTGTTAGAGTTCTTGATTTTTGCCATTCTAACTGGAGTGAGGTGGTACCTCAATGTTGTTTTGATTTGCATTTCATTTATGGCTAGGGATGTTGAGCATTTCTTCATGTGTATATTGGCCATCCTTCTTTCTTCTTCAGAGAAGTTTTTCTTTAAGACTTTAGCCCACTTATTTATTGGGCAGTTGTTTCTTTGAGGATTTGGTGTTGGGGGATTTAATTTTTTGAGTTCCAAGTATATTTTAGATATGAGACCCTTGTCCATTGTATGGCTAGTGAAGATCTTCTCCCAATCCGTGGGCTTTCTATTGATCTTGCTAGATATGTCCTTTGCCATGCAGAAGCTCTGCAACTTCATGCAAATCCATTTGTCCAACCTTTCTTTGATTTGTTGTGTTTCCGGTTCTCTATTCAGAAAATTTCGGCCTGAGCCAAGGAGACCTAGGGTTTCTCCTATTCCATCCTGTAATGCTTTCATATTGTTTGCTTTGGTTCTGAGGTCTTTGATCCATTTGGAGGAGATTGTAGTGCAGGGTGATATATAAGGATCTAGCTTTAGTTTTCTACAAGTAGTTAACCAATTTTGCCAGCACCATTTACTGAAGAGGCTGTCTTTCTTCCATTCTATTGTATTAGCTCCCTTATCGAAGATTAGATGGCTATATGTCTTTTGGTTCATTTCTGGGTTTTCTATTCTATTTTATTGGTCCTGAGGTCTGTTCTTATGCCAATACCAAGCTGTTTTGATTAATAAGGCTTTATAATAGAGTTTGAAATTTGGTATTGATGTGTTTCCATTGAAGAGCGTTTTTGCTATTCGGGGTCTTTTATTGTTCCATATGAATTTTTGGATTGCCTTTATATTTCCTTGAAGAATGAGGTTGGAATTTTGATAGGTATCCCATTGAATTTGTAGATAGCCTTGGGAAGTATTGCCATTTTCACGATGTTAATCTTTCCAATCCAGGAGCATGGGAGGTTTTGCCATTTTCTAAGTTCTGTGTTGATTTCCTTTTACAAGATTTTAAAGTTTTCATCATAGAGGTCATTCACTTCCTTCGTTAAGTTAATTCCTAGGTATTTTATTTTTTGTGGGGCTATTACAAATGGAGTTGCTTTCCTAATTTCAGCCCCACTTTTCTCATTGTTGGCATACAGAAAAGCCACTGATTTTGGGGCATTCATTTTATACCCTACTATTTTGCCAAAGTTTTGAATCAGCTTTAGTAATTTGGGAGTGGAATCTATGGGATTCATTAAATACAAGATCATGTCATCTGCAAAGAGGGAGAGTTTGATGTCTTCTTTCCCTGTTTGGATCCCCGTTATGTTTGAATCTTGTCTTATTGATGTAGCTAGGCATGCTAATACTAGATTGAAGAGAAGTGGAGAGAGTGCACATCCTTGTCTTGTTCCTGAGTTAAGAGGAAATGGCTTTAGTTTTTCATCAGTAAGTATAATGCTGGCTGTAGGTTTATCATATACAGCCTTTATTGTATTGAGGAATGTTCCATGGATTTCTAATCTTTCCAAAACCTTCATCATAAAGTGGTGTTGGATCTTGTCGAATGCTTTTTCTGCATCTATTGAGATAACCATGTGGTTCTTATTCTTGCTCCTGTTGATGTGATGAATAATATTAATTGATTTGCGTATATTGAACCAGCTTTGCATCCCTGAAATGAATCTTGTTTGATCATGGTGTATGATTTTTTGGATGAATTGTTGAAGTCGATTGGCCAAAATTTTGTTGAGAAGTTTTGCATCAATGTTCATCAAAGATATAAGTCTATAGTTCTCTTTCTTTGATGAATCCCTGCCAGGTTTTGGGATGAGGGTTATAATGGCTTCATACAATGTGTTTGGTAGTGAACATTCTCTTTTAATTTCATTGAAGAGTTGGAGGAGTATTTGTGTAAGCTCAGCTTTGAAGGCCATGTAAAATTCCGCTGTAAATCCATCTGGTCCTGGACTTTTCTTAGCTGGAAGGTCTCTTATTGCTGGTTCTATTTAAAAGATTGATATGGGCATGTTAAGATGGTGTAACTCATCTTGGTTTAGTTTTGGCATTTCAATATTTGCTAGGAAATGATTAATTTCTGTTAAATTCTCAAACTTATTAGCATAAAGTTTTGAGAAGTATTCCCTTATAATGTTCTGAATCTTGGTTGTTTCCGTGCTGATGTTTCCATCCTCATCTCTGAGTTTATTAATTTGGGTGTGTTCTCTTCTTTTTCTGATAAGATTTTCTAAGGGTCTGTCAATTTTGTTAAGTTTTTCGAAGAACCAACTCTTAGTTTTGTTGATTCTTTCTATAGTTTTTTTGGATTCTAATTCATTTAATTCTGATTTAATTTTAATTATTTCTTTCCATGTACTGGATAGGGATTTATCTTGATGCTCTTTTTCAATAGGTTTAGATTTGTCATTAAATTGTTGGTTTCAGATCTCTCCAATTTGTTGATGTAGGAGCTCAGAGGTATAAAGTTGCCTCTGAGAACTGCCTTTGCTTTGTCCCAGAGGAGCTGGTAATTTGTGTGTTCATTTTTGTTGAATAACATGAACATTTGAATTTCCTTTCTAATTTCTCCCATGACCCACTCATGATTCAGCTGTGTGTTGTTCAGCCTCCATATGATACCGGACTTTCTTTGGTGGCTTTGGTGTTGAGTTCTAATTTTGTTCCCTTCTGGTAAGAGAGAATTCAAGGTATCACTTCAATGTTTCTGAATTTAGACAAGTTTGCTTTGTGGCCTAAAATGTGGTCTATTTTAGAAAACGTTCCAAGTGCTGCTGAGAAAAACGTGTATTCTGATGCTGCTGGTGAAATGTTCGGTAAATGTCTGTTAAGTCTAGTTGATCTATGCAGCTGTTTAGATCTGCGGTTTCTCTGTTGAGTTTTTGCCGAGTTGATCTATCTAGTGGGGAGAGTGGTGTGTTAAAATCCCCAACAATTAATGTCTTTGTATCTATATGGGATTTGAGGGAAAGTAGTGTTTCTTTGATAAATTTGGGTGCTCCATTGTTTGGCGAATAGATATTTAGAATTGTAATATCCTCCTGAAGGAGACACCCCTTAATTAGTATGTAGCGACCTTCTTTATCTCTTCTCACGAATTTTAATTTGAAGTTTATTTTGTCTGATATTGGGATTGCAACTCACGCCTGTTTATGAGGGCCGTTTGCTTGGTAGATTTTGTTCCAGCCTTTAACATTCAAAATGTGTTTGTTTTTACGGGCAAGATGTGACTCCTGAAAGCAGCCAATAGAAGGGTCTTGTTTTTTAATGCAACAAGACAATCTATGTCACTTAATTGGAGAGTTCAGTCCATTGACATTAAGAGATAGGACTGAGAGGTATTTGGGAGTTCCTACTTGCTGGCTGCAAAATCTGGGTTCTTCCTATGGTTCTTGGATTCTCAGTTTGGGTGCAGTTTCATGGCCTTTATTGTGGTCTTGTTTGTTTTCTATGTGTAGGACAACTTTAAGAAACTTTTGTAGGGCTGTTTTGGTGGAGATATATTGTTTCAATTTTTCTTTGATATGGAAGGTTTTTATTTGGCCTTCAGTTATGAAGGAAAGTTTAGCTGGGTACAGTATTCTTGGTTGGTAGTTGTTTGTTCTTAGGGCATGGCATAAATCATTCCAGACTCTTCTTGCTTTGATTGTCTCTGCTGAGAAATCTGAGGTGATTCTAATAGTTTTCCCTTTATAGGTGATTGATCTTTTCTGCTTGACAGCTTTAAGGATCTTTTCCTTGGTCTGTGTTGATGCTTTGCAGATTATATTGTTTTAGTGAGATATCCTGTTCCGGTCTGGCGTACTTGGACTTCTAAAAGCTTCTTTTATCTAATTAGGCCTATCTTTTTGCATGTTTGGAAAGTTCTCTGCTAGAATCCTGTTAATCAAATTTCCTAGACCATTAACTTCTCTCTCTATGCATTCCTCTATACCCATTATCCTCAGATTAGGTCTTCTGATGTTGTCTTCCAAGTGTTGGATAGATCTATCATATTTCTTGGACTTGTCTTGGATGGTTGTGTGTTCATTCTCTATAATATCTATGCTTTCTTCAATCCCTGAGATTCGATCTTCTCCATGGTCTAACCTGCTGTCAAGAGTCTCTACTTTGTTTTTTATCTCTTTTCCTGTTAATTGGTCAGCTTTAATGGCTTCAAATTCTTTGTTGAAGCTCTGTTTTAGATCTTGTATGAATTTCTTTACTTCCTTAATTTGGTGTTCAGTGTTAATTCTCAAATCACTTAGTTGATTGGTTATGGTTTCTTTGGACTCCCATTCCATCTGTTGGGATCCATTCAGCATTCTCTTTGTGGTCTCCCTGACTTCCTTCAGCTCTTTGTTAATCAATTCCATGAATGCCTTTAGTGATCTTTGTGTATTCTCTTCCTGCTCTCTCAATTCCTGTATTACTCTTTGATTAGTTTCCTCCCGTTCGTGGGATTCCTGCAGTTTTCTTTGAGTGTTCTCAGTCTGCTCACACCATTCCTGCCTTTCTCTTTGATTCTTTTTTTTTTTTTTTTGGGGTCTGGTCGTGGGGCCTGAACTCTGTGCCTGGGCGCTGTCCCTCAGCTCTTCAGCTCAAGGCTAGCACTACCACTTGAGCCACAGCGCCACTACCGGCTTTTTTCTTTTTGCTTATGTGGGCTGAGGAATCGAACCCAGGGCCTCATGCATGCAAGGCAAGTGCTCTACCACTGAGCCACCTTTCCAGCCCTCCTGCCTTTCTCTTTGAGTATTCTCAAGCTGCTCATGCAAATCCTGTATCAGTTTTTGAGTAGCTTCCTCACGCTTATGATATTCCTGTATAAATTTTGGATTGCCTCCTCTCTCTCCCTATCATGCTCATACAGAGTCCTTTGTATGTTTTCAATCTTTTCATTTATCATGTTTGCCAACCATGTTTGTAGAGCTATTTGGGAACTCTCCTCTGGATTATTCATTATCTGATCTGTCCCCTGATTATCAAGATTGGGAGTTGAGATACCCGGATTTGCCATTTTTCTTGTGTTTTTCCTGCTTACTCTGCCCATTTGAGATGAAAATAAAACCAGTTTTTTGCTCTAACACTATCTTAAGGCAACAATCAACCAAAGTCTGAATTTGTACAGTCAATAGTCTACAGATACAATCTAGTTCAATGAATACATCTATTCAACATCAAACCACTATATGTTAATGGGCTTCAAACCACAGAGAAGAATTTGGAAAACCAGAAATTATTAGGGTTAGTGAGAGATGTGGGTAATAAATACGAATAGATTTGTGCGGGGAGGCACAGGGAGAGTTAACTAAGTCCTAATCTCAATGCAGGACATAGGTTGGGTAGGATGAAAGTAGAGAGAGAGAAAAAAGAAGAAAGGGAAAGGGAAAATAAGAGTCAGAAAAAAATAGAAAAGTAAAAATTAATAATATTATGGCCTCTGAAAACAATCTATTTAGAGAAGAACGTGAATATATTGAGGGAAGGGGAGGGACATAGAGGAGATGTGAAAAACTTAAAAATAAAAATGCTTAAAATATTATATAGGTATAAAGAGGAGATGTGAAAAACATAAAAATAAAAATGCTTACAATATTATGTAGGTATAAAGAGGTAGTACTGCTATTAAGGAATTTAAGTCTCAGAGGTTTTGAATTGAGTAATAAATTTGTGGATTAAGTGTGCACACAATGGGGGATAGGGTCTACTAGTTAACTACGGGTTTATGTGAGGATGTGCAGGACAAGAGTTAAGTCACATAAAGAAGAACAAAAGAGAGGAAAAGGTGAAAAGGATAAGAAAGGATGAAAAAAAGATCAGAAATTCAGTAGAGCTAAACCAAAAAACAAAAAGATAATTTAAAAAGAAAAAAAAAAGAGAAAGAAGACAAAAAAAGAAAGAAAATGCACATTCAGGTATCCCTAAAATAAAATTTATAAGAGGAAAAAAGGTTACTGGAAAACAATTTTTTTTCAAAAAAGGCAAAAATTAAAGATTAAAAAAAGTTTTAGAAAAGAACAAAAAATTTCTTATATAAGGTACCAAAGGAAAAGAAGAAGAAGTAGAAGAAGAAGAAGAAGAAGAAGAAGAAGAAGAAGAAGAAGAAGAAGAAGAAGAAGAAGAAGAAGAAGAAGAAGAAGAAGAAGAAGAAGAAGAAGAAAGTTCTTTGACTTTTTTTGGGAGGGGTGGGAAAAATCCTGTATCTCCCTTGTGTCTGTAACCAGCCTCTTGTTGGAGTCTCTGGTCTGCTTGTGGTCCTGTGGCTTGGTTGGTTTCTTAAATCAGTATGTTCGAACAGGTAGAAAAATGCTCTGCTTTACCCAGGATTTTGAGATCCTCCTCCCTGGTTAATTTAATGGGAGGCTGATCTGCTTTGAGAATCACAAAAGAGGGGGATGCAGTGATGAGGCTAGGTTCTGGGTAGTGTTGAGGCCTTTCAACAAACAGTAGCTTTTCCCTGGGGCTATTTTGTGAAAAACTCACAGAGCCCAGCCTGGAGCCATTCTCAGGGTTTCTGTTTACTGAATTTCAATTGATTGTCCAGGATGCTAGAGGGAGGGGCAACCTTTGGCTCTGATTACCCAGTGAAGAAAGCCACTACTAGGGCTGGCGCCCCAGCTGGGTGACTTTTCCCTGGGTGGAGCTGAGTCTGGAAGGTCATGCCGTCATTAAGTTCTTGTGACCTGCTAAATGACTCGTTTTATTCCAAGGCCTGAGTTGGAGCTAACAGCTCCGCCGAGCTTTGTAGGTATCCAAGATGGAGATCCCGTACTGGGGGGGTGGAGGGGTGGCCTTCCCTACTCTGCTCCCTGGGAAGGAGTGAGGACCACGGGTTTCTACTCACGCTGAGTCTTGATTCCTGGGTCGTCTCTGGTCTGTGAACTGCAGGATGAAGGTGTCTGCTCCTTGTCGGTTCTTGCTGGTGTTGAGTAGAATCTGCTCGCCCGCTGGGTCTGGCTCCTTCGTCCAGGACTCTCTGTGGCTCAGGTATGGTTCCCTGTGTTCACCACCGCCACCGCTGCCGCAGCCAACGCTGCGGCCGCTGCGGTGGCTGCTGGCAAGCGCTCAGATCTGTCTCCTTGCCTGGGTTTCCCCTCTCTGGACTAACTCTCGGTCCTCTGATGGCACACTTGGTGTGATTCTCTGGCTTAGGAATGTTTGACATGATTTTAATTCTTCCTCCTCTTGTTTCAGTATTTCCAATGGAATTACTTCAAAGAATTTAGTGTAAAGAAAATATTTTTGTCTTTATGAACTCAGAATTTTTTATTCAGTTGGGACACATTACATATTTATATTTCATTTTAACTTGGAAATCCTCTTTCCTTCATTTAAAATCACAGTTCTGAATTTATAATACTAAAGTAGCATCTACTAATTTATAAGAAATCGTCCAAACTATTTTCACTTCACACTACATGTAATATAGAGTGTAATAATAATGATGAGTAATATAGTATGTAATAATTGCTTTTGGGGAAAGTCAATTACAGTGGTTTTGTGAGATACTGAGTAATAGTAACAGTTATATTTCATTCTACTAAAAAATTCCAAGTTACACCTAAAAATTACTCACAGTTATAAATTAATGCCGAAAAATAACATTGTTTATTAGAAAAAGCCAGAAGGTTCAATAAGCTTGCTTTTTTAAACTTGTCTTGAATCTGGGCTTTGGTAGCTCATGCTGAAATCCTGGCTACCCAAAAGGCTGAGATCTGAGGATAGTGGTTCAAATCCAGCCTGGGTAGAAAAGACTATGAGACTCTTAGCGCCAATATATCTCTTGCAAACTAGAAATGGCACTGTGTCTCAAGTGGTACAGTGTTATTCTTGAGCTGAAGAGCACAGGGACAGTGCCCAAGCCCAATGTTCAAGCCCCACGACATGCAAAAAAAAATTGGCATGGATTTTTACTTTATTATTTCATGATTTTTCAATGTGAAAATATGTACCAAAGGTTTACAATTGCATGAACAAAGTAATGAGTACATATCTTATTAAGCATTGTTGCCTCCTCTCTTCTTTCTCCATCCCATCCCTTCCCATCTCCCTTTCTGCCCCCCATCCCCCTGTACCAAAGTTGTAAAGTTCGATTTTCAACACAAAGTCTTGTATATGTCATTGTTGCAATGGGTTCACATGAATCCCAATATGTTTTTTCCTTCCCTTCCCCAAATTATATCAACATCAAATACAGTGAAAATAGAGGTTATTTCGTGGGGGAGGGACATAAAAAGCAACAAAGGAATCATCTTGTAAATATGGTAGAAACAACAGCAAGAAAGAAAAACCATGTGAGTCCTTATCTTGGTGTTCATTTCACCTAAAATCAACTTGTCTGACAGTTTGTGTCTATCTCCGACATATACTAGTTATTGCAAATAAGGGAAACCATGGAAGCTACTTTCTTTTGGCCTGGATTACTTTACTTAATACAATTTTTTCCAACTCTTTCCATTTCCTAACAAATGGGGGAAAGTCATTTTTTCTGATGGAGGCATAGAATTCCATTGTGTATATATAACAATTTTTTTTTATTGTAAGAATACCGTACAGAAGAGTTACAATTACATGGACAATATAAAAAGTACATTTCTTATCAAGTGTGGTTGCCACATTTTATCGATCCATTCATCTACTGATGGACATCTGGGTTGGTTTCATATCTTAGGTATGGTAAATAATACTGCAATAAACATAGTGGTGCTGATAGCTATAGTATGGGCTTGTTTTTGATCATTTGGGTAAATGCCCAAAAGTGGGATTGCTGTGTCATAGGGGAGCTCTATTTGGAGTCTTTTGAGGAACCTCCATGCTACATTCCAGCATGGTTGAACAAGATTTCAGTCCCACCGACATCCTGTACAGCTTGTCTTGTTATTACAGTTCTGCATTACAGCCATTCTAACTGGGTGAGGTGGTATCTCATTGTAGTTTGGATTTGAATTTCTTTTATAGCTAAGAAGGTTGAGCATTTCTTCATGAATCTATTGGCTATCCTTCCTTCCTCTTCAGAGAAGTTTCTCTTTAGTCTTTAGCCACTTATTTATTGGGCAGTTCCTTCTTTGAAGATTTGTTGTTGGGGATTTAATTTTTCGAGTACCAGGTATATTTTAGATATGAGACCCTTGTCCGTTGTATGGCTAGTGAAGATCTTCTCCCAATCTGTAGGCTTTCTATTGATCTAGCTAGCTATGTGCTTTGCCATGCAGAAGCTCTGCAATTTCATGCAATTCCATTTGTCCAACCTTTCTTTGATCTGTTGTGTTTCTGGGTCTCTATTAAGAAAATTTCAGCCTGAGCCAAGGACACATACGTTACCTCCTAGTTTGTCCTGCAATGTTTTCAGGGTGTCTGCTTTGACTCTGAGGTCTTTCATTCATTTGGGGTGGATTCCTTTTTTAAATTTTTATTTATTTTATTGTGAATATACTGTACAGAGTGGTTTCAATTACAATGGCAAGATAATAAGTACATTTCTTATCAAGCATTGTAGCCTCCTCCTTTGTTTCCCCTTCAGTGTGATATATATGGTTCTAGCTTTAGTTTTCTACAAGTGATTAACCAATTTTGTCAGCACCATTTACAGAAGAAGTTCTTTCTTCCATTCTATTTCTTAGCTCCATTATTGAAGATTAGGTGGCTACAGATCTGTGGGTTCATTTCTGGGTTTTCAATTCTATTCCATTGGTCCTGAGGTCTGTTCTTGTGTCAGTACCAAGTTGTTTTGATTACAATGGCTTTGTAGTAGAGTTTGAAATTTGGTATTGATATTCCTCTAGCACTATTCATTCTGTTGAACATTTTTGCTCTTCAGAGTCTTTTATTGTTCCATATGAATTTTTGGAATTCCTCTTCTATTTTCTTGAAGAATGAGTTTGTAATATTGATAAGCATCACATTGAATTTGTAGATAGCCTAGGGAAGTATTGCCATTTTCAGGATTTGACTCTACAAATCCAGGAGCATGGTAGGTTTTTCCAATTTCTAAGTTCCATTTTTATTTCCTTTTTCAGGTTTTGAATGTTTTCATCATAAAGATACCTCACATCTTTGATTAAGTTAATACCTAGGTATTTTATTTCTTGTGGGCTATTATGGAGTTGCTTTCCTGATTTCAGCCAGGTTTTCTCATTGATGGCATACAAAAAATCCATTGATTTCAAGAGTTAATTTTTCCCTTGTAACTTTGCCAACGTTTGAATCAGCATGAATAATTTCGGAGTGGAGTCGGTGGGATTATTTAAATATAACATCATGTCATCTGCATATAGGGAGAGTTTTAAATCATCTTTCCCGATTTGGTTCCCTTTTATGTTTGCATCTTGTCTTTTGCTGTAGTTAGGCATTCTAATACTAAATTGAAAAGAAATGGAGAGAGTGGACATCCTTGTCTCGTTCCTGAGTTAGGAAGAAATGGCTTTAGGTTTTCACCATTAAGTACAATGCTGGCTGTAGGTTTGTCATATACTGCCTTTATGGTATTGAGGAATGTTGACTGGATTCATAGTTTTTATAGGTCTTTTATCACAAAGGGTGTTGAGTTCTGATTTTATTCCTTTGGATACTGTTTCTTGGCTCTTACTGTGGTCTTGTTGGTTTTCTATGTGTAGGATATTTTGTCTTTTGTAAGGCTGGTTTGGTGGAGATATATTGTTTCAATGTTTCTTTGCTATGGAAACTTTTTATTTGACCTTCGGTTATGAAGGATAGTTTAGCTGGGTACAGTATTCTTGTTTGTTAATTGTTTGCCTTATTGCATGGCTTACACCATTTTAGGCTCTTCTTGCTTTAATCGGCTCTGCTGAGAAATCTGGGATGATTCTACTTGGTTTCTGTTTATAGGTGATTGTTCTTTTCTCCTTGAGATCTTTAAGGCTCCATTCCTTGGTCTGAATTGATCCTGTGAAGATTATAAGGTGACAGTGGGTTATCTTGTTCTGGTCTGGTCTATTTGGGGTTCTATAAGCTTCTTATATCTGAATAGGCCTATCTTTTTGTATGTATGGGAAGTTCTCTGCTAGGTTTCTGTTAAATAAGTTTTCTGGACCATTAACTTCTTTTTCTAGGTGCTCCTCTACACCCATATCCTCAGATTAGGCCTTCTGATGGTGTCTTCCAAATGTTGAATAGATCTATCATATTTTTTGGATTTGTCTTGCATAGTTTTATGTTTTTTGTCTATAATATATAGGCCGTTTTTAATCCCCGAGATTCAATCTTCTGGATGTTCTAACCTACTGTCAAGACTTTCTACTTTTTTTTAAAATTTCTTTTTCTTCTAATTGGTTGGCTTTGATGGCTTCTAAAATTTTGTTGGAGCTTTGTTTTAGATCTTGTATGAAATTCTTTACTTCCTTAATTTTGTGTTCAGTTTCTCAAATCACTTAGTTTATTGGTTATGGTTTCCCTGGACACCCATTCTTTCTGTAGTGCTACATTCAGCATTCCATTTGTGGTCTCCCTGACTTCCTTCAGCAGTCTGTTTATGGATTCTGTGACTGCCTCTATTTATCTTTGTCTAGTCTCATCCTGCTCTCATAATTCCTGTATTGCTCTTTGATTAGTTTCGTCAGGTTCACACAATTCCAGTAATTCTCTATGGCTGTGCTCTGCTTGCTCATGCATTTCCTGTATTTATCTTTGACTTTTTTCAACCTGCTTATGCAATTCCTGCATTAATCTTTAAGCAACTTCCTAATACTTACATGATTCCTGTATTAATCTTTGGTTTGCCTCCTCTCAGTCCCTTTCACGCTCACACTGAGTCCTTTGCAAGGTCAATCATTTCATTCACCATGTTTGCTAGTAGTGTATGTACAGGTTTTTATGGAGCTTCTCTGGAATATTCATTACAATTTTGTCACCTGATTAACATGAGTGGGAGTTGAGATACCTGGACTTGCCATTTTTATTGTTCTTTTCAGCTTTTTCTGCCCATTTAGTATGAAGGTAACACCAATTTTGTGCTAGAACATTATTTTAAGGCAAGCATCAGCCAGAGTCCTATAATTGCACAATCAAAATGGCTTCAGATACAATCTAATTCAACAGATACAATCTATTCAACATCAAACAACTATGTATTACTGTGCTACAAACAACAAAAAATGATTTGGCAAACCAGAAATTATTAGCTTTAGGGAGAAATGTGGGGACAAATAGTACTAGAGGGATGTGGAGGGGTAAAAGGAGCGTAAATTTAACAAATTCCTAATCTCAGAGAGGAAAATGGATTGGACAGAATGACAGGAGAGAAATATAAAAAAAAGAGGGGTGACTGTATAAGATGGTGGAGGAGAAGCTGGAGACTAAACAAGCTCTCCCATAGAAAGTAGTTTTAGAGTTCCAGTGAACAGTCCTAAGCCAGAAAGTCACACCAATGTGCCAACACAGGTCCGAGAGTTAGGCCAGGGAGGGAAAATTCAGGCAAGGAGATAGCTCTGAGCTTTTGCCAGCAGCTGAGGCGGTAGAGGCAGTGGTGTTGGTGGGGCCGCAGATGCCATACCTGAATCACAGAGAGTCCTGAACGAAGGAGCCAGACACAGCAGGCAAGCAGATTCTACTCAACACCAGCAAGAACCTACAAGGAATGGACATCTTCATCCTGCAGTTTGCAGACCAGAGATGACTCAGGAACCAAGAATGGGCGTGAGTAGAAGCCTGATGTCCTCACTCTTCAGGGAGCAGAGGAGGGAAGGCCACCCATCCTCCCCCCAGGAATGGAGATTTCCATCTTGGATACTGACTAAGCTTGGCGGAGCTGCTAGCTCCAACTCAGGCCTTGAAATTAAACTAGAGTCCTTTAGCAGGTCCCAAGAACTTAACAGCGTGACCTGCCAGACTCAGCTCCACCCAGGGAAAAGTCACCCAGCTGGGGCGCTAGCCCTAGGAGTGGCTTTCTTCACTGGGTAATCAGAGCCAGAGGCTTCCCCTCCCTTTAGCAGCCTGGACAATCAATTGAAATTCGGTAAACAGAAACCCTGAGAAAGGCTCCAGTCTGGGCTCTGTTTCTCACAAACTCGCCCCTCAGGGAAAAGCTACTGTTTGCTGAAAGACCTCAACTCTACCAAGAACCTAGCCTCATCACAGCATCTCCCTCTTTTGTGATACTCAAAGCAGATCTGCCTCCTATTGAACTAGCCTTGGAGGAGGATTGCAAAATCCTGGGTGAAAGCAGAGCATTTTTCTGCCTGTTCCAAAAAATTGACTTAAGTAACCAACCAAGCCACAGGACCACAAGCAGTCCAGAGAATTCCAAAAAGAGGCTGGATACAGACACAAGGGAGACACAAAAATCAAACAACATTTTTTATACTTCTTTTAATCTTTAATTTTTACATTTTTTGAAAAAAATTGTTTTCTAGAAACTTTTTTTTCTCTTATAATTTTTATTTTAGGGATACATGTGTGTGTGCGTTTTTCTTTTTATTTTTTGTATTCTTTCTCCTTTTTTTAATTATCTTTTTGTTTTTTGTTTAGCTCTACTGAATGTCTGATTTTTTTCTTCCTTTCTTATCCTTTTCATGTTTTCCTCTGTTTTGTTCTTCTTTATGTGACTTAATTATTGTCCTGCACATCCTTAGATAAACCCGTAGTTGACTATTAGACCCTATTTCCATTTGTGTACACACTTAATCCAAAAATTTATTACTCAATTCAAAATCTCTGAGACTTAAATTCCTTAATAGCAGTACTACATCTTTATTCCTATATAATATTTTAAGCATTTTTATTTATTTATTTATTTATTTTGGGTCCGGTTGTGGGGCCTGAATTCTGGGCATGGGCCCTGTCCCTCAGCTCTTCAGCTCAAGGCTAGTGCTCTACCACTTGAGCCACATCGCCACTTCCAGCTTTTTTCTTTTTGCTTATGTGGTTCTGGGAATCGAACCTAGGGCCTCAGGCATGCAAGGCAAGCGCTCTACCACTGAGCCACCTTCCCAGCCCCAAGCATTTTTATTTTTAAGTTTTTCACATCTCCTTTATAGCCCTCCCCTTCTCTCATTATATTCACGTTCTACTCTAGATAGATTTTTTTTGTTTCGGCACAATATTATTAATTTTTAATTTTCCATTTTTTCTGGTCTCTTTTCCCTTTCTCTTTCTTCTTTTTTTCTCTCTCTCTACTTTTATCCTACCCAACCTATTTCCTGCTTTGAGATTAGGACTTAGTTAACTCTCCCAGTGCCTTCCCAATTCATTCTATTCCCATTTTTTACCCCCTTCTCTCCCTAACCTTAACAATTTCTGGTCTTCCAAAATCTCCTTTGCGGTTCGTAGCCCATTCACATACAGTTGTTTGATGTTGAATAGATATATATGTTGAACTAGACTGTATCTGTAGACTATTGACTGTGCAAATTTAGACTCTGGATGATGCATGCCTTAAGAAAGTGTTCTAGCACAAAACTGGTGTTATTTTCATCCCAAATGGGCAGAGTAAGCCGGAAAAATACAAGAAAAAGGACAAGTCCGGGTATCTCAACCCCCACTCTTGATAATCAGGGGACAGAACATATAATGAATAATCTAGAGGAGAGTTCTCAAAATGCTCTGCAAACACTGCTGGCAAACACGATAAATGAAAAGAATGAAAACATACAAAGGACTCTGTATGAGCGTGAGAGGGAGAGAGAGGAGGCAATCCAAAGGTTTATACAGGAATATCATGAGCGTGAGGAAGCTACACAAAAACCTAATACAGGATATGTGTGAGCAGCTAGAGAATACTCAAAGACAAAGGCAGGAATGGTGTGAACAGGCTGAGAACACTCAAAGAGAACTAGAGGAATGGCAGGAACGGGAGCGGGAAGAAGCTAAGCAAAGAGTAAGACAGGAATTGAGAGAGCAGGATGAGAATACACAAAGATCACTAAAGGCATTCATGGGATCCATTAACAAAGAGCTAAGGAAGTCAGGGAGACTAAAAAGAGAATGCTGAATGGAACCCAACAGAAGGAATGGGAGTCCAAGGAAACCATAATCAATCAACTAAGTGAACTGAGAATAAACACTGAACACCAAATTAAGGAAGTAAAAAAGTACATATAAGATCTAAAACAAAGCTTCAACAAAGAATTTGAAGCCATCAAAGCTGACCAATTAGAAGAAAAAGAAATAAAAAACAAAGTAGAAAGTCTTGACAGCAGGTTACACCATACAAAAGATTGAATCTCGGGGATTGAAGACAGCCTAGATATTTTAGAGAAAGAACGTACAACCATCCAAGACAAGTTCAAGAAATATGATAGATCTATCAAACACTTAGAAGACACCACTAGAAGGCCTAATCTAAGGATAATATGTGAAGAGGACTATCTAGAAACAGTAGTTAATGGTCTAGGAAATTTGTGTAACAGGATCCTAGCAGAGAACTTACCAAACATTCAAAAAGATAGGCCGATTCAGATACAAGAAGCTTATAGAATTCCAAATAGACCAGACCAGAACAGGACATCCCTCCTTCATATTATAATCCACACAGGATCAACACAGACCAAGGAAAAAATCCTTAAAGCTGTAAAGGAGAAAAGATTAATCACCTATAAAGGAAAACCATTAGAATCAACTCAGATTTCTCAGCAGTGACAATCAAAGCAAGAAGAGTCTGGAATGATGTATGCCATGCCCTAAAATCAAACAACTATCAACCAAGAATACTGCACCCAGCTAAACTCTCCTTCATAACTGAAGGCCAAATAAAAACCTTCCATAGCAAAGAAAAATTGAAACCATACATCTCCACCAAACCAGCCCTACAAAAGATTCTTAAAGATATCCTAAACATAGAAAACCAACAAGAACATAATAAAGGCCAAGAAACTGCACCAAACTGAGAATCCAAGAACCATAGGAAGAACCCAGTTTTAACAGCCCCCAAGAAGATGGATAACATGGCAGGAATTGCCAAGTACCTCTCAGTCCTATCTATCAACATTAGTGTACTTACCTCTCCAATTAAGCGACATAGACAGTCTAGTTGGATTAAAAAACAAGACCCTTCTATCTACTGTCTTCAGGAGTCACATCTTGCCCGTAAAAACAAACACATTTTCAATTTAAAGGCTGGAGCAAAATCTACCAAGCAAACGGCCCTCATAAACAGGCGGGAGATGCAATCCTAATATCAGATAAAATAGACTTCAAATTAAAATTTGTGAGAAGAGATAAAGAAGGTCGATACATACTAATTAAGGGAACTTTCCTTCAGGAAGATATTTCAATTCAAAAGACCTATTCGCCAAACAACGGAGCACCCAAATTTATCCAAGAAACACTACTTTCCCTCAAATCCCACAAAGATCCAAAGACATTAATTGTTGGGGTTTTTAACACACCACTCTCCTCACAAAATAGATCAACACGGCAAAAACTCAACAGAGAAATCGCAGATCTAAGCAGCTGCATAGATAAAGTAGATTTAACAGACATCTACCAAATATTTTACCCAGCAGCATCAGAATACACGTTTTTTTCAGCAGCACATGGAACGTTTTCTAAAATAGACCACATTTAAGGCCACAAAGCAAACTTGTCTAAATTCAGAAACATTGAAGTTATACCTTGAATTATCTCTTACCAGAAGGGAACAAAATTAGAACTCAACAACAAAGCCACCAAAAAAAATCCGGTATCATATGGAGGCTGAACAACACACTGCTGAATCATGAGTGGGTCATAGAAGAGATTAGAAAGGAAATACTATTGTTCATGCTATTCAACAAAAATAAACACACAAATTATCTGCTCCTCTGGAACACAGCAAAAGCAGTACTCAGAGGCAAGTTTATAGCTCTGAACTCCTACATCAACGAATTGGAGAGATCTGAAACCAACAATTTAATGACAAATCTAAACCTCCTTGAAAAAGAGCATCAAGATAAACCCCAATCCAGTAGATGGAAAGAAATAATTAAAATTAAATCAGAATTAAATGAATTAGAATAAAAAAAACTATAGAAAGAATCAACAAAACTAAGAGTTGGTTCTTCAAATAACTTAACAAAATTGACAGACCCTTAGCAAATCTTATCAGAAAAAGAAGAGAACACACCCAAACACATATACTCAGAGATGAGAATAGAAACATCACCACGGAAACAACCAAGATTCAGAAAATTATAAGGGAATACTTCTCAAAACTTTATGCTAATAAGTTTGAGAAATGGACAGAAATGGACTTTTTCCTAGCAAATATTGATATGCGAAAACAAAACCAAGATGAGTTAAACCATCTGAACAGGCCCCAATCAAGCATTGTAATATAAACAGCAATAAAAGACCTCCCAGCTAAGAAAAGTCCAGGACCAGATGGTTTTACAGCGGAATTTTCAAAGGCCTTCAAACAGCGCTCACAGTAATACTCCTTCAACTCTTCAATGAAATTGAAAGAGAAAGTGCACTACCGAACACATTCTATGAAGCCATCATTACCGTCATCACAAACCAAGCAGGGACTCATCAAAGAATGAAAACTATAGACCTATTTCTTTGATGAACATTGATGCAAAGTTCTCAACAAAATTTTGCCCAATCGACTTCAAAAATTCATCCAAAAACTCATACACCACGATCAAACAAGATTCATTTCAGGGATGCAAACCTAGTTCAATATATGCAAATCAATTATTATTATTCATCTCATCAACAGGAGCAAGAATAAGAACCACATGGTTATCTCAATAGATGCAGAAAAAGCATTCGACAAGATCCAACACCACTTTATGATGAAGCTTTTGGAAAGATTAGGAATCCATGGAACATTCCTCAATACAATAAAGGCTGTATATGACAAACCTACAGCCAGCATTATACTTAATGGTAAAAAACTAAAGCCATTTCCTCTTAGCTCAGGAAAAAGACAAGGATGTCCACTCTCTCCACTTGTCTTCAATCTAGTATTAGAATGCCTAGCTACAGCAATAAGACAAGATTCAAACATAAAGGGGATCCAAATAGGGAAAGAATCAATAAAACTCTCCCTCTTTGCAGATGACATGATCTTTTATTTAACGAATCCCATAGACTCCACTGCCAAATTACTATAGCTGATTCAAAACTTTGGCAGAGTAGCAGGGTATAAAATTAACCCCCAAAATCAATGGCTTTTCTTTATGCCAACAATGAGAAAAGTGGGGCTGAAATTACGAAAGCAACTCCATTTGTAATAGCCCCACAAAAAATAAAATACCTAGGAATTAACTTAACCAAAGAAGTGAAGGACCTCTACGATTAAAACTTTAAAACCTTGAAAAAGGATATCAAAACACAACTTAGAAAATTAGAAAATCTCCCATGCTGCTGGATTGGAAAGATTAACATCGTGAAAATTGCAATACTTCCCAAGGATATCTACAAATTTAACGTGATACCTATCAAAATTCCTACCTTATTCTTCAAGGAAATAGAAGAGGCCATCCAAAAAATTCATATGGAACAATAAAAGTCCCCGAATAATAAAAACTCTCCACAACGGAAATAACACTGCTGGAGATATATCAATAGCAAATTTCAAACTCTACTATAAAGCCATAGTAATCAAAAGAGCTTGGTACTGGCATAAGAACAGACCTCAGGACCAATGGAATAGAATTGAAAACCCAGCAATGAACCTACAGGCATATAGGCATCTAATCTTCGATAAGGAATCTAAAAAAATGCAATGGAAGAAAGACAGCCTCTTCAGTAAATGGTGCTGGCAAAATTGGTTAACTACTTGTAGAAAACTAAATCTAGATCCTTATATATCACCCTACACCAGAATCAACTCCAAATGGATCAAAGACCTCAGAACCAAAGCAGACAATATGAAAACATTACAGGATGGAATAGGAGAAACCCTAGGTCTCCTTGGCACATGCCGAAATTTTCTAAATAGAGACTCAGAAACACAAAAAATCAAAGAAAGCTTGGACAAATGGGATTGCATGAAGTTGCAGAACTTCTGCATGGCAAAGGACATAGCTAGCAAGATCAATAGAAAGCATCACGGATTTGGAGAAGATCTTCACTAGCCACACAACAGACAAGGGTCTCATATCTAAAATATACTTGGAACTCAAAAAATTAAGTCCCCCAACAACAAATCCTCAACGAAACAACTGCCCATTTAATAAGTGGGCTAAAGACTTCATGAGAAACTTCTCTGAAGAGGAAAGGAAGATGGCCAATAGACACATGAAGAAATGCTCAACCTCCCTAGCCATGAAAAAATGCAAATCAAAACAACATTGAGATACCACCTCACTCCAGTTAGAATCGCAAAAATCAAGAACTCTAACAACAACAGATGCTGGAAGGGATGTGGAGAGAAGGGAACCTCACTTCTTTGTTGTTGGGAGTGTAAACTTGTTCAACCACTTGGAAAGCAGTATGGAGGTTCCTCAACATACTTCACATAGAGCTCCCCTATGACCCAGCCATGCCACTTTTGGGCATTTACCCAAATGTTTACAAACAAGACCACACTAAATCTACCAGCACAACTATGTTTATTGCAGCATTATTTACCATAGCTAAGATATGGATTCAACCCAGATGCCCCTCAGTAGATGAGTGGATCAAGAAAATGGGGTATATATACAAAATGGAATTCTATGCCTCCATCAGAAAGAATGACATTGCTCCATTTGTTAGGAAATGGAAAGACTTGGAAAAAATTATATTTAATGAAGTAAGCCAAGCCCTAAGAAATATAGGTCCCATGGTTTCCCTTATTTCAAATATCTAGTATATGTATGAGTCAAATAGAAATGGTCAGATAATGTTATGTTAGGAAAATGAACCCTTAGATATGTATTTTAATGTTTTTTTTTTCTCTCATGCCTTTGTTTCTAAAGCATTTATAAGATTATTTCTTTGTTGCTTTGTATGTCTCTCCCCCACAGAATAACCCCTGCTTTCACTATATTTGATGTCGGTATAATTTGTGGAGGAGATGGGGAAAAACAAGTGGTTTAAGGATACAGGGGGACCTGTTGCAACAATGAGAAGTACAAGTTGTTATGTCTAAAACGAACTTTTCAACTTTGGTTTGGGTTATGGGGGTGGGGTGGGATGATTGCGTGGGGGTCTGTGGGTGAGCGTGGGAAGGGATGTGAAGGGTAAACCAAGCAGGAGGCTACAGTGCTTGATAAGAAATGTACTCATTATCTTGCCCATGTACTTGTAATCCCTCTGTACAGTATGGTCACAAAAAATTAAAATTAAAATTAAAAAAAAATTAAAAAATTAAAAAATGCAAATTGGAAAAACAAAAAGTAAATTTAAGAAGTGAAACACTTAAAAATTATGTATGTTTAAAGAAATGCTACCGAGAGAAGAAAAGGATAGGATGAGAGTAGCGGGGGGATAGAAAGAAACAAGAAAGCAAAAAAAAATAAAAAATACTAAAATTAGTTACTTGATAATTATGTAGGTATAAAGCGATTATACTGCTTTTAAAGAAGTTAAGCCTAAGAGGTTGTGAATTTAGTAATAAATTTCTGGATTAAGTATGTACACAATAGGGAATAAGGTCTAATAATTGATGACAGGTATATATCTTGGGATGAGCAGAACAGTAATTAAGTCATCCAAAAAAAAGAGAGAAAAAAATGAAAACAATAAAAAAGGACCAAAAGCTCAAATGAGATTAAACACACACACGCACACACACACACACACACACACACACACACACACACACACACACACACACACCCCACAAAAATAAAAATTATGAGAAAAAAAGATTAACAGAAAACACTTTAAAAAAAAAATTTAAGAAAAGTTTTAAAAAAGAGTTACTTGATTATTTGTTTTTTTTTTTGGGGGGGGGGGTGAATGTGAAGACCCTGTATCTCCCTGTGTCCATAACGAGTCTCTTGGTAGAGTCTCGGGTCTGCTTTTGGTGTTTGGTTTTCCTATGGCTTGATTGGTTTCTTGTCTTTTTGGGCAGGCAGAAACTGCTCTGTGTTAGGCCTGTTTTTTGATCCTCCTCACAGGCTAGTTCAGTGGGAGGGAGATCTGCTTGGCATATCACAAAAGAGGAAGATGGCTGTTTCCTCTAGTTTGGAGATGCTGTAATGAGGCTAGGTTCTGGGTAGGGTTGAGGTCTTTCAGGAAACAGTAGTTTTCCCTGAGGGGCTAACTCCTGAGACACTCACAGAGCCCAGCTTGGAGCTTTTCTTGGGGTTTATGTTTACTGAATTTCAATTGTTTGTCTAGGCTGTTGTAGGGAGAGGCAGTCTCTGGCTGTGTTTACCTGGTGAAGAAAGTCACTCCTATGTGGGCCGAATTTTTCTGCCTGGGCTGGGTGACTTTCTCCTGGGTGGAACTGACATCATAACGGTCATCAGAACTGTCTTCATCAACCTATTGTGTGATCGTGGTATTTCCCCTGCCAGGTAAGTATGGGAAGGGATGAAAAGGGGAAACAAAGGAGGAGGATACAATGCTTGATAAGAAATGTACTCATTATCTTGCCCCTGGAATTGTAAACCCTCTGTACAGTATTTTCACAATTAAAAGAAAAACCTATTGTGACCTATTGTAACATGGTAAACCTACTGTGACCTCATCACCATTATAGCATCACCAACTAAGTATTACATCAAAATATTATTATCACTCGATGATATTGTGCCATCATATTGCCATTGTGATATCACTGTTCCATTGGGTTTTTCAAACCTATTATGACCTCATAAAATTTTACAAAACTCGTGGCCTTTGAGCCTATTATCTTGTGAACTTGCACACTTATGATGCATAAAACACAAGACAATCCAATGAGGCACATTGACGATAACTTTATTTACACTAGAAATGGGCCTCCATTTACCTTGTTCTGGGCTGTACACTCAGTGACAGCCCAACCCCAACCACCAAACCTCAGACGTCCAATAGGCATAGTTAATTGGTTTGCAAAAGACCAACCCACCAAATTATCATCTCCACGCCCCAAACTTCAATAGGTAAGAGTTTTTCTTTTCCCTTATTCCTTCCTTCTTTATAGACTTTTCCTTCATTTCCCTTTTTCCCTTCCATCACTTCCTTCTTCTCTTTAGGCCTCTCCACTACACTTCTCTGGACTGGTAGCCAATTGGCTTCCTTCCCCTTCTGCTCTCCCTCAAATTCCTCTTCTCCAAGGTCTTTCCCCTCCTGCTGTCTCACCACTTCCTTCTTTGCAGGTCATTCCTTGATTTTCTCCAATTCCATTGCTCTGACCATGCAGCCTATATATAGGTTGAACCCCTCCATCACTCCAGTGGGTTTCCTACCTAACAGTTTTCAACCATCACTTCACAAACTGTTTGTTCCCCAATCAATTCTTCAAAGTTCCTTATGTGAGGATGACATCCTACCCCCTCCAGCAGCATGCCCTGCTCACTTGTGTGGCATGCCACATGCACGCCAGTGGGCCAGGTCATGGGGCAACATTGATTAGTGGGCCCTGCTCATTATTAGGACCATGCTGCGTCATATATCCCTCAATGTTTTTCATGTCCAATCAAATCCTTGATTCCTTCTAACCAAATCCTAAAAATTCCCTTCTCTCCACCCAATGAACAGGTTTAAAAGGTAAATTTAATAGAAAACAAGTAAATTATGGAAACACACTAGTTAACACTAATTAACACTTAGTAAGTTTTATCCTTAACAGTCCATCTTGCAGCCTTCTCTGTATATTGGTCCACTACCTATTCCACTTGAGACTGATGGATCCAATGCTGTTTTCGTGCTAATTCAATAGGTGACAGTGAAGTTAGCACCACCAATAAGGTCTTTGCCACTTTGGTTCCAATTCAGGAGCATGATGAATTTTTATCCACTCCAGCTGTCCAGGCAAGAAAGAGTGGGTGGAGTTTCTTATTTTCTTTTTTCAACTCCATTTCTTAGTTTATTTCACTTACCTGGGGTCTAGTTTTTTAATTTACTTCTGAAGTGAGACGCTATAGAATAAACTAAACTACTCTCCTCGAAGAAAATTTCCTTCCAACTGGATTTAATTTCTTATTTTATACTTGAAATTTTTATTTTCATCCTAATGTTTATTTTTAAACACTTTTTATTATTATTATATTTAAATAGTTTTACAAAGAATTTCCCATTTAAAAAACAGTACACAAATACAAGGTGTCTGACAACATTGTCACCCATTCCTCCTAACCCTTCCCTTCTCACAATTTTTTGTAAAAATTGAGATAGGTGATTACATATATTTCACATATTTCACAGTATTGTGGAATTGTGATACTTAGTTAAAGTCACAAACACATTTCAACCTTGACAAGGCAAATTATTGTTATCATATTCCAAAGTTTGTTAATTCTATGAGCTTTTACAATCCAAATTATTTTTCCCACCTCAGGTGATATTTACATTTTTTTTCCTTTTGATTAATGTAGGCTATTCCATCTTGCCCTCTTTCCCTCTCATTCATCTCTTCCCATCACTGTGTTTGGGTTGCTTAGTTATTTTTCTTCTATGTCCAGTGCAGCTGATGGGCCCCTTTGTTGTATGTTGTTCCATTTTTCACTTATTGTGTTCCTCCTCCTGGCTTCCCTCCATTGCGTGAATATTTCTGCAGAATACAGTCAAGAACATGGAGTCATTAATGGTGATACAACAAAATGAGTGGCTGTCCATTGTTTCTTGAGTCCTGTTTACTTTGTCATACCTTCTTGCATTTTGGCTTTAGCATCCATGTATCAGGTAGACACTATGCCATTTGTCTCATTGTTCTTGGCTTATCTCACTCAAATAATATGGTCTAGTTCCATCCATTTCCCTGCAAATACCTTCATTTTGTCTTTTCTAATGGCTACATGGTATTCCATTGTTTATAGGTTCCACATTTTTTGGGTACACTTATCATTTGTGGCTTATCTGGGTTTTTTTTCCAAATCTTGGCTATTGTGAACAGTGCTGCAGCAATCATAGAGTTGTGTATGTCTATGTACACTGGTTTCTGTTGTTCAGAGTAAATGCTTAGGAGTGGTATGGCCAGTTCATAGGACAGGTGGATATTTAGCTTTCATAAGTACCTCCAGAATGCTTTACAAAGTGGTGGTATTAGTATACATTCCCACTAACAATGTAGTAATGTTTCTTTCTTTGTATCCTTTCCAGCATTTGTCATTGGCTTAATTTAGAATGTGGGCCAATCTGATTGGGGTAAGGTGGTATCTCAGAGTTGTTTTTATTTGCATTTCCCTTACAGCCAGGGATGATGATCATTTCCTCATGTATTTCTTTGCCGTTTTTAACTCTTCTAATAAGTCTCTCTTTAGCTTCCTTGACCATTTCAAGATTGGTTTGTTAGGTTTGTGAAGGGTTAGTTTCTTGACTTCACCATATATAATATAATGGATATTATAATATAATGGATATTAGATGCTTGACTGTTATTTTGCTGGTAAATATTTTTCCCATTTCTTCCCATTTGCTGGTAATCTTTATGATTCTTTTTTTTAGGCTTTTATAGTTTTCATGAAACAGACCCTCTATATCTTTAGTTAAGTTAACTCCTGGACACTTTTTATTTTGATGTTATTGTGAATGGGTTTGTTTCTTTGATTTCCCTTTCTATTTGTACATTGTTAGTATACAGAAAAGCGATTGGTTTCTGTGGGTTAATTTGTATCCTGCTACTTTGACAAATGGGTTTATAAGCTCTAAGTGTTTGGGGATGGAGCTTTAGGGATCGGTTATTTATAAAATAATGCCATCTGCAAAAGAGATATTTTATCTTCTTCCTCTCCTATGTGGATCCCTTTAATGTCTTTCTCTTGACTTATTGCTCTGTCTAAGAATTCCAGAACTATATTGAAGAAGCATGGATAGAGTGGGCATCCTTACCTTGTTCCTGTTTTTAGGGGAATTGGTTGTAGTTTTCCCATATTAAGTATAATATTGGCCTTTGATGTGCCATGTAAGACTTTTATTATAATATGAAATGTTCCTTCTATTACTATTTTTTCCATAGCCTTTAACATAAATGAGTGCTGAATTTTATTAAAAGCTTTTTCTGCATCAATGGAGATAATCATGTGGTTCTTGACCTTGGATCTGTTGCTGTGATGGATGAGATTTATTGACTTACATATGCTAAACAATCCCTGCATCTCTGGAATGAAACCCACTTGGTCATAATGTATGATTTTTTTTGAAATGTTTCTGGATTCTGTTGGCTGCAATTTTATTGAGGAGCTTTGTATCTGTCTTAATCAAACAGATTGGTGTGTAGTTCTTTTTTTGTTAGGTCTTTGCCTGGTTTGGAGATGAATGTGATATCGGCTTCATAGAATGAGTTTGGGATTACACCCTCTGTTTCTATTTCTCTGAAGAGCTTGAGGTCTTATAGAATTCTGTAGTGAATCCATCAGGTACTGGGATTTTCTTGTTGGAAGATTTCTGGTTACTTCTACTATTTCATTGTAGGGAAATTAACATGTTTAATTGATTTCTTTCTTCTTGGTTCTGTTTGGGCAATTTGTATTTCTTATTTTTCAGGCAGAAAAAAATTTTATTTACTGAACTGCTGCCCTCACCATGTATGGTGGAGAAGCATGGCTTAAAAGGAAGGGGGCGACCACCTCTGGGCCAGAACTTAATTAGGTTAGGGAAAGGAAAAAGTTGGCCAGGTGGGGAAAGTGTAGACACACTGGATCTCGATGTGACCTCAGGGCCTGGTACCCTCCTAAAGTCAGATGGGAGGCTTGTGACCAGAGGTGGCCCAGGATGTGATCTAGCAGGAGGAGAAGGTGACTGCTTCCAGGTCTGTTAGTTACCTATGTAACAGATATTGGGCGGAAACTTAGCCAAGAAGGAGGGAGGTGTTCCTGTTCAGACCTTACATTCCAGCCTTTTGATAATTTTGAAAAAAGGTGAAGATCCTCTCTGGCTATTTCCTGTTTGCAAGGGGTATCAACAGTATGGGTAAAAGGTTGAAATGAGATCCCCTCTGAGAGAAGGCAGCAGGCAACAGCTGTCACTTGGACAATGAGTCCTGTGATGAAATCTGGAGGAGGCAAGTCTCTTGGACGAAGTATGGAGTCATCTCATAAGGCATTGAGGGACTGAAAAAATACTAGAGAGCAAAAATTGGCAAGAGGAAGGACTTGGGGCTGAAAATGTTGTTAGAAATATCCCTAGCTACTTCTGACATCTGGCGACTAGGTAGAGAACAAGTCAAGTGACAAAGGCAAGAATATAAATTCCTGTCCAATTGAAAGGTAGACAGGTATGGTCATTAGATGGACAGTCTTCTTACTTCCATTGACCTCCCTGCTCTGGTTACTTTTGAAAGGGCAGGCACAAAGTGGCTGATGTGGTATCATGTCCTATTACTCTTTTCCATGTTCCTTTCTTCTGCAGACTGGCTGAGTCTAAGTGTCTTGGTAGGATGGTTTGTCCCAGTTGGTATTAAAGGAGGTTTGAACTCAATTCCTGGGCACTATCCCTTAGCACTTCTGTTCAAGGCTAGCACTCTACCACTTTGAGTTATAGAAACTCTTGCATTGTTTTCTTGTTGGAGATAAGAGGCTCAGTCCAAGCTTCCAGCCTGGCTTTTTGCAGGTTAGTTGTGAGATGGAGTCTTAGGGATATTTCACCCCGGGCTGGATTTGAATTGCAAATTTTGTCACAAAAATTCTTTGTTATTTCCAATTAAAGCAACAAGAAGTTCAAATAGAATAAGTAGAGCTTACCTGGTCCTTATCAAGAATTGACCAAATATTCTGCAATGACACAATGGGCACAGATATGCCCAATATTTTAGAATCACATAGTCAGTACTAGCCTAAACAAGACAAAACAAAAAAGGCAAAACTCAAATCCTAAAATTTTAGACAACAATGTTCTGACATCTTTGCTAACAAAGCACATCAGATGGTTGGGCCACAGTTATCAGAGTCTGTGAAAAGAGCAACTTGTTAGCAAGGCACATTTGAATAGATGGATGGAGGAGAAGAAAGCTTGGTGGAAGGGTAAGGATTGGAGGGGGCCAAATCCTTCACCCACCATTTGACCAAGATGGCGAACTCAAGATGGCAAATTTCTAAAAAAAAAATGCAAAGAAAGCCTGAACAAAAATGAAGCCTAGTTTGGCTAGCCTTTTAGAGGGAACCTAAAATGGGTCCCCTGGACCCAGCCCATGTCACATGCTTCATGGCACAATACAAATAGTTGTAGAAAAGAAATGGAGAGATATAGAAAGTTGGACATGATTAGCAGAGAGCAAAGAGATCCTGAAAGTGAAAAGACTTCGGAACATTTACCATTGCAGAGGCAAAAATTGTCTAAATCTAAGAACAGCATAAAAATATTAGGTGCTCTGGCTATCCAGGGAGCACAAGAGGCATTTCAGAGGGATTTCATGGCTCGGGCATGACTCGTAGCACCCCGTTAAATGAGTAGGCCAGTCGGTCTGGTGAGAGAAGGAGAGCTGACCAGGCAGAAGCAATGTCCCTACTTCCCCTAGAGCAGTCTAGAGAGAAATGGCCAAGATCCCATAACCAAGCAACATTGGGTTTGGAGGTGACCAGCCTTTCCGATTAAGGCTATAGAAACTCTCTATCACGGTGCCACATCTGAACAGAGATTGAGCAACAGAGAGCCGTAGAGAGTAGTTTCACTCACCAGAGAAGAGAAGTGGTGTGGACGTGGATGTGAAGGCCAGCAATGGTATTGGTGAAAAGTCTCCTGTGGTGTCTCAAGGCAGTTTAGTTCACAGAAAAGGAGAGGTTAGGAAATTCTAACATTTCCAACTCAAAAACCCCATCTGAGTTACAGAATCATATGTAAGGAACATTAAATAGGTAAGTTTCATTTGGTAGCCTATGAAGAGAATACTAAACACTTTTAAGGCAGGAAAAGAAATTTATTTACCGAACTGCTAACCCAACCATACATGGTGGAGAAGCAGGTCCAAAAAGGAAAGGGGAGATAGCAATTTGTATTTCTGTAGAAATTCATCCATGTCTGCTAGGTTTTCCTTCCTTTGTAAGTAGAGTCTGGAATTATTTCTTTATGATTGTTTGGATGCCTTGGATGTTTGTTGTAATTTGTCCTGTGGTATCTGTGATAATATTTATTTGGGTCTCCTCTCTTATTTTGTTAGTTTCTCTTGCCAGTGGTCCGTCAGTCTTAATTGATTTTTTTCTTTAAAACAGTTTTTTGTTTTATAAATTTTATTTATAATTTTCTCAGTCTCTATCTCATTAATTTCATCTCTTATTTCGGTTATCTCTTTCTGTCTAGCAACTTTAGGTTCAATTTTTTTTCTTGTTTCTCTAGTAGTTTTAGTTGTATCATAAGATTGTTTACTTGGTCTCTGTTTTCTTGATATGTGCACTGAGAGCAATACATTTGCCCCTCAGGACTGCTTTCGCTGGGTCCCATAGGTTTCTTTGTGATGTTTCTTCATTTTCACTGAATTGTAGGAACTTTTAAATTTCTACTTTAACTTCTTCTGTGACCCATGTATTGTTCAACTTAGTTCAGTTTAATTTCCATGTGTTTAAGTTTTTTCTAATTTATGCCTTGTTATTGAGAATCAGTTTGATTCCACTATGGTCAGATAGAATACAGGGTATTATGTCGATTCTCTTGTATTTGCTTAAATTCCTTGTATGAACTAAGAAATGATCTATTGTAGAAAAAGTGAAGGGGTTGGCAAGAATTAGACCCTGCTGGTGTATATGCCTGTAATTGTAGCTACTCAGGAGTGTCAGATCTGTGTATTCAGGTTCAAAGCCAGACCAGACAGGAAAGTTCATGAGGCTTTTCTGGGGTTGTTCAGCACCACACTCTGCGTCATGTCTAGGGTTGTTCACCACCTTTGCCACCATGGGCTGGGCTGGGCTGCTTATGAAAGCCAGTATGGAGAAGCCCTCCACCCTACCAGGAGTGAGGTGTTAACCAGTGCTGTTGCTTCAGGCTGGGCTGGGCTGCTTATATGGGCCAGTATGGAGAGGCACAAGCTGCCATGGGTCTGGAGTTGTTCACTGCAGCTGTCCCCATCCCAGTTATCACTGCCACCCTGGACTGGTCTGGGTTGTTCCTGTATGCTAGTGCCAAGAGGCATTGTGCCCAGAGTCTGGGTGGTTTGCCACTACTGCCAGCTGCTGCTGCTCCTCCAGGTTAGGCTAGGCTGTTTACACCGGCAGGACAGAGGTGCCACACTGTGAGTCTAGAGTCGTTCACCACTGCTGACAGCTGCTGCTGCTCCTGACTGGGTTGGGGTGCTTGCACCAGCCAGGCAGAGGCGCCATGCCAGGGAGGGTGAGGGGAATCTTCATGCCGGCTCTTCTGAGATTTCGGTTTGTATTCTCTGGGTTGGCACTGGACCTGGGGAGTCTTCTGTGAGCCTTGGGTTGTTTGTGGGTGTGTGGTCCTAGGAGGGTCCAGAGTCAGGCCACTTAAGCAAGCTGGCACAAAGCTTCACCACTTAAGCTGTTCAGCAGGGAGCACCATCACCATCAAGGCTTGGGGAAGGGTCTTCCCACTTTACTGTGTGTCTGTGTAGGTTTTTCCCTTTTCTTTTTTCACTTCCTGTATCTCTCTGAGTAATCGCCTTTTTTTTATGGGTCACTTGCAGAAATGGAGCATTGAAATCCAAACTCTGTATTTCGTTGGGGAGAGCTGTGGTGTTTCCCTGCTGTTCCATCGCGATCTTAGCCCCTCCCCTTTAGGTGGAGTTTTTCTTAGGTGGCCGGTGGGCCTTGGTTACCAAAGGATTGGTCCATAAAAGAATATGTTGTAAAGCCTGCAGATTGTAGCTAGACATTTCTGTTAATATAGCCTTCCCAAATTTAGGAACAAAAGGGGGTGTTCCACCTTAAAGTATTTCAAAGTGATTAAATCCTTTAACATAAGGGCTACATCTTGCTCGAAGGAGAGCAAAGTGGAGGATGCTCACCAAGCCATGGACAGTCTCTGTATTTAATTTAGTTAGTTTCCTTTGAGGGCATATTTATTCTTTCTAATGCCTTGAACTCTCAGTTCTATAAATGGATTGCAACTTCCAATTTATTCCTAGAGTGTTAGTTAATAATTGAGAACTTGGGCCATGAATGCAGGCCCATCTTTAGACCCCACAGCTAAGAGTAAGCCAAATCAAGGAATTATTACATGCCTCAGCTCAGCCTGAAAAAGTGTCCACTATTACTAATAGATAACAATACCCATACTTTCCAGGCTTTACCTCTGTGAAGTCCACTTTCCCAAATTCACCATCTGAGGTTCCTCACATATGAATTCTTTCCATAGGTTCCAGCTTTTCAGCATTTACCTATTGGAAATTACCTACACACCTTACAAAGTATTGTCAGGCTAAGGCCCACTGGTTTTCAGAACATTTTTAGGTAGTGGCCTCGGGAAATTTACCAGGGTGCACATATCTACACGTAAACTGACAGAAAGCTTAAGCCTGTATGCATTTTTCACAGGTTCAGTGTCAACATTTGCACACTTATTACAACTGTATTTTTCTTCTTCCTTTAATTTTAACGACTAGTAGCTCTAGAGACCCCACTGCTTTTATAGAGTGATCTCCCAAGCTACCTGATCAGCTCAGATATTTCCCTTTATCTTAGGGTCTCTAGTTTCTTTAATTCCTGTACAGTACTCTGAACCTTGGAGACTTCTTCCATTTTATTCTCCTCCTTTTCTCTCAAAATTGCTTTCAAGATCGCATTGTCCTTCTCAATGTGCTCCTTAACCTGTAACTGTTTTGCAGGGTTACAGGAGAGTTACTTTGACTTGACAACTGCTGCTCCTTCTCACAACACCTTTGCTTGCTCTTCAGCTTCTCCCTTAAGTTCACAAAGGTACTATTGCGAGGTATTATTTCCCATCTCCACCTGTTCCATTGGGACACGATGCTTCTGCATTATATTTATGGTGAAGATCTCAGCAGTCTTTTGGGGCTTTTACTCTAGTAGTTTCTCTTTCTAGTTTTCGACTTCAGTGTATTTTTGTGACAGATGTTTCAACTGTTCCTTTAGCTCTTCTGTTTTTCTTCCTAATGCTCTTTCCCTTTCCCCAGCATTCCCTATCAGAGCATGTGGTCCTTTAATTCTTTCTGAAGAGAAAAATCTCTTTCCTGAGCCTGATATTTTCCTGTTTACTTTTCTTGGCCTCATCTTCTATGACACAGTACTTCCCCAAATTCTCTGCTAACTACTCGTTCCTTCTTTCTCTAATGCTTTGAATTTCTGGTGACACTCTTCAAAGCTTATAATCGACATTTACTTCAGCCTAATACATTATTATATTAGGTCCAGCTCCTTTATCATGGCCATGGTTTCTTTTTTTTTTTTTTTGGTCCGGTCGTGGGGTCTGAACTCTGGGCCTGGGCACTGTCCCTCAGCTCTTCAACTCAAGGCTAGCACTCTACCACTTGAGTCACAGCACCACTTCCGGCTTATTATTTTTTGCTTATGTGGTGCTGAGGAATCGACCCCAGGGCTTCAGGCATGCAAGGCAAGCGCTCTACCACTGAGCCACCCTCCCAGCCCAGGCCATGATTTCTTATTGCAGCATCAGAATCTCTTCTTGGCCTCATTTGTGGTTAGCAAGGATGTCAGCATTGGAGTCCTGTGCTTCTGTCAGCCTCTGATTTGTGGTCCCCTAATTTGCCTCATGCTCACCGAGGGTACTGTACTTGAATTTCATTTGATTCTGAGTGTTATCTAGGTTCCTTTTGAGTATTTTCTTTTCATTTTTGACTCTCACAAGTTCCTAATTTATATCTTCAAATCTTTTCTCAACATCAAATAATTCTCTCTGTTTTCTCCAGTTTACTCTTCTATGTGCTTTTAATCTCTTGGTGGGTTTTGACTGGCACATATTGGTGATTCAGTCTTTTATAAGCGTGTTTTTTGAGATAGAAGTGTGTGAATATTTTCTTTGTCACATTTCTTCTTAAGTTCAGAAGGCTCTTTCTTAAATTGAACACAGTTGGAATTCAGAGCCCCATGCTCCTTTGCATATTTCTCAGAGATATGAACACATTTTCCAGATAGTTAATGTGATTACTAACCTGTCATTTTCTATCTCTCTCCTCCTTGGACATTCATTTTCTTAATGTCCATTTTGCTTGCAATAAGCACACTGATCTAGTCCTAGAGGTTCCCTACTGCCAGTTGCAACTGAATTGTACTGTCTTTGCCAAGGATTTCTTCATCCCTATTCTGGTGCTCCTACCAAAACTCAAACCCCCTTCTTAAACTCTTTTTTTCCCAGGGTATCTCTGTTATCAAACACCCACTGAGCAACCACTTCCAACTTAAAATACACTTTCCCTCAAAACCTTCTAACTTTTAAAGGTTTCTTCTAATATCTGGGGCTGACTGGGTAACAAAGGCCATATTTAGGGCTCTTTGATTCTCCAGGGCTTCAAGACCTATAGGCTTATAGGTCCTTTAGGCTTCTGGGAGAACTTTCAGAAGAACATTTGGGTACTCACTGGGGAACTGTATCATCTCACTCACTTTAGATTGATGACTTGGCTTTCTAGCAACTGCGGTATTCCTGCTAACTGAACCTGGCAATAATTGGTAAGCATTTCCATACCTCGATCACTGATAGTCTCAGCTTGGGTAAGTCTGGGGAAAGACTTGCTCCAATTGGTCTGGTTCAATAGTGGGCCTACTGTCTGGTTCAAGGACCACTTCAAGTCACCGATCAGGATTCACTCCCTTTTCTTCCAGGTGAAAAGCACCTGTAAAGTGTGCTGACACTTATCCCAGATGTGCTTGTTTGTGAAAATTGCTGTCGCTAATGAGGTAATGAGCCCCTGTTTTTTTTTTTTCTGAAAAAGATGGATTTTTCTGTTTCCAGTTATACAGGTCACTAGTGGTAAAGTGAACATATATTAGAAAGGGGGCCTGCTCACCATCTCCTCCATATTCCTGTCTCAAGGGTAATAAGGCTAACATACCACATTGTGCCACATCAGGCTGGTACAAGTAACTACTTTTGGTATGGGAGGACTTAACATTAGAGGTGCTGATGGCAAAGAATAGGAGAGAGAGTACATCAGTGCATCTTCCTCTGTGGGACTCTATAACCCTGGGGGAGAATTTTTGGATATGACAACTTTAGGCCTTGTTTTCCCATCCTGAGAAAAGGACTAAACAGAAGTGCATACAGGACACTGATAGAACTATAAGCATACACACAGAGACCAATAGCCACAGACACTTAACCCACATGTCCCACACCTTTCAATGTAGAACTCTACAGAAGGTTCCAGATGACAGACAGAACATCCAAGATTGCCTCTTGAGGAGGTCACAGATGACCTCTGGAAGACGTCACATATGTCCTCCCTAGGAGGCCTTAGATGACCTCTCAGGGAGATTCCAAATGGCTTCCCAAGAAGTGTCAGATGACCTCCAAAGGAGGTCCCAGATGTCCTCACAATGAGGCTGAGATTACCTCTCAAGTATCTCAGATGTCCACTCAAGGAGGCCACATATGAACTCCAGAGGAGGTTCCAGATAACCCTGTTGAGAAAGCCACAGATGACCACCAGAGAAGGTCATATATGGATTCTCAAGGAAGTCCCAGATGATGTCCAAGACGGTCATATTTTTCTCATCAAGGTAACCCGAGATGACCTCCCAAAGAAGCGCCAGATGACATCATAAGTGGTCCTAGATTGCCTCTTAAGGAAGCCCCAATGACTACTTTTGAAGAGTTCTCAGGTGGCCTCCTTAATAAGCCCCAGATGACCTCTGGAGAAAGTCCAAGATGGCCCCTGAAGACCCCAGATGACCTCCAAGGAAGGTCTCAGATGGCCTCTCAAGGATGTCGCAGATGTACTCATGATGATGTTCCAGATAGCTTCCCAAGGAAGCCCTACATGACCTCTCAAGGAGGTTCCAGATGGCTTCTCAAGGAAGCCACAGATAACCTCCAGATGGAGTCCCCAAAACAGGCTGGCACGCTTGCCCAGACGTACCCCTAGAGGTACCTAAATGACTTTTGTCCATGTTGGTCCTCAGGAGACAAACACTTGAGGTCGACTCTCAACCCTGAAGGCTGACACTCTCACCTATGGGGATTTTTCCCTGAGGCCAAGGCCTGATGCCATCCAAATGGATTATATCGATGAGGGTCTCCAAATATTAGAACCTCTATTGTTCAGGAGAATCCATCGAGACACAAAGGGCAAGCATTTTATCCCCCTTCCCTTAGTCTATCCTTCACTGCAGACCTATACTTCCTTCCATGTCTTTTCCTTTTTCCCTTCTACCAGTTCTTTCTTCTCTTCAGGCCGCTCTACTCTCCACAGGCCTGAATTGCTTTGCCTGGATCAGTTGCCATCCTTTACCTCCTGCTCTCCCTCAACTGCCTCTCCTCTCATGTCTTTCCCTTTCTGCTACCACACAACTTCCCTTCTTCCAAGACTTTTCCCTTTTTCTCTTCTAATTCTATTGCTCTGAATAAGCAGCCTATATAAAGTCTGTAACCCTTCTCCACACCAACTGCTTAACAGTTTTCAACTGTCACATCCCAAACTGCCCACAGCCCAATCACTTCTTAACAGCTCAACACTTGGTGATTACTGTCCCAGGCCCTCCTACAGAATGCTCCATCTTCTTTGGTGGCATACTTTGTCCTCTCCAGCTGGCCAAGAGATGGGGCCACACCGATTATCAGACCCTATAGATTATCAGGGCTGTGCTGATTATTACAGTATCATCCTTGTGAACTAATAGCAATTGAAATTGGAAATTTGATTGTGATATTACAAACTCATTGTGACATCACAAACCCATTTTGACATCATCACCACCACGACATCACAAACCCATTGTGATAGGATTGTCATTGTGACATCTCAAATCTATTATGACCTCTTAGCTCCTTTGGAAAATCACATGCCCTTTTCAACATCACAGTCCCTTTGTGTACCTATATCCTTGTTGTTAACTAATGACAATTGAGATCAGACATGCCATTATAACATCAAAAAGTGTTTGTGACATCCTCAAAAGTGTGACATCACTTTTTCTTTATGAAAGCATCAGCTCATTGTGACACCACCAAACTCAATGACATAATCGCATTATGACAATTCTCATTGTGACATCATAGACAAATTGTGAATGCTTATTCTGTGATTTCATTGTATTCAAAATGTGGTATGGGAATTGCTATCAGAAATGAATTTTTGTGCCTACATAACAATTTTGAACTGGGCGCTTATGGCTCATGCCTGTAATCCTAGCTACTCAGGAGGCTGAGATCTGAGGATCACGGTTCAAAGACAGCCTGGGCAAGAAAGTCCTAGAAACTCTTATCTCCAATAAACCACTCACAAAACAGAAGTGGCACTGTAACTCAAGTGGTAGAGCGCTAGCGTTGAGCTGAAGAGCTGAGGGACAGTGCCCAAGCCCAGAGTTCAATCCCCACAACCGACGAAAAAAATTGACATCATAATCACTTTGTGCCATCACAGTGCCATTGTGATATCACTAACACGATGTGACATCACAAACCTCTCCTGTCCTCATAACTTTTGTGACATGCTTACATTGTGATATCTTAGACCTTTTTGCCCTCATAATTTGTTTTCAACCTCATATTTCATGTATGACATGAGATACCAGGAATCCACTGTGACATCATGACCATTGTGACATCACACTGACAGATGCCATGGTCATCATATCACATTGTGACATCACAAAAGGTTTTGATCTCACAATTAGTTGGTGATGCCATACTGGTAAGGGGTCACAGTAGGTCTATGATGTCACAATTGGTTGGTGATATTAAAGTGGCATAAAGGATCTCATTTGTCATGAAATCACAGAGAATATGAGTGCACATATGGACTGTGGTTTCTCCAAAGGCATGTTTTGTCACAAATGTGATGAAATCCTAGCAGGATTGTGATGTCACAGTGTGACACAATATTCATGATGTCTGTCAGTATGATGTCACAATGGTCATGATGTCGCAGTGGATTTCTGATTTCACATATCATAACTGAAATATAAGTTTGAAAACAGATTATGAGCTCATAAATGGCCTAAGACATCACAATTACAGCATATCACAAGACTTATGAGGACAGGGCAGGCTTGTGATGTCACAGTGTGTTGGGCATGTCACAATGACATGATTGTTCTCAATGGTCTTTAACTTACAATGAGTATATGAGTTCACAAAGGGACTGTGGTTTCTCTAAAAGTATGTGTTGTCACAAATATATTGAAATCCTAAAAGGTTTGTGATGTCAGAGTTTGACATAATGGTTATGACATCTAGCAGTGTGATGTCACCATTGTCATGATGTCACTGGGAATTTGTGATATCAAATGTCATATGTGAAATCTAATGAGTTCAACAACAGATCATGAGGACAAAAAGGCCTAAGGTATCAGAATTGCAGCATGTCACAAAAGTTATGATGACAGGATAGATTTGTAATGTCACGGTGGGTTAGTGATATCACAATAGCAATGTGATGTACAAAGGGATTGTAATGTCACAATGGTTGTGATTCAGTTTGTTATGATATCAAAGTACAGGCCACATTTGAAATAGAATGAAATCACAAAAAATGGTATTCATGTCTATGATGTCACGATGACAATGTGATGTTCTAATTCTTTCATACCACTTTAGTTTTGTGATAACACAATTATCAGATCGTGTCACAATGACAATGTGATGTCACAATTGTGATGATCTCAAAAATGTTTCTGATGTTGAAATGTCATGTCTGATTCTCAATTGTCAATAATTCACAGTGGAGATTTGGATACATAAAGGGATTGTAATATCATAAATCTATGTATTTTTTCAAAGGTTATAAGAGGCTATAATAGATTTGGGATGTCACAAAGTGATCCTGGTGTCAAAACAGCAATGTCACAATGGGTTTGTGATGTCACAGTGGTGATGAGGTCACAATGGTTTAGTTAAGTCATAAGTTTGTAATATCACAATTATTTGTCCAATTTCAATTGCTCCTAGGTCACCATGAGGACACTGTAATAACCAGCAGTGCCCCTATAATCCACGGGAACACATAGTCATCATGACCACCTGGTCTGGACCAACAGAGAGGGGGGTGCATGCCACTGGAGGGGGGAGGTCATGCTGCTGAAAGAGATAAAATGTCAAGCCCCACATGGGGAGCTGCAAAGAGTAATCGTGCATGGACATTAGGGAAGTGATGATTGAAAAATGTTATGCAGGAAACATATTGCAGGGGGGAAGGGTACAGCCTATATATAGGCTGCATGTTCAGAGCAACAGAAGGGGAGAGAAAAAGGGGAAAGGCCTGGAAGGAAATAAGTGATGAGACTGCAAGATGGTAAAGACCTGGGAGAAGAGGAAATTGAAGGAGAGAAGGAGGTGAAGGACTGCAACTGGCCACCTGGTCAGGGCAGGACAAGCTTTTCCAGAGTAGAGCATCCTGAAGAGAAGAAGGGAATGGTTGAAGGAAAAAATGAAAAGACCTGAAAGGTAGGAAAGGTCTTTAGAGAAGGAGGATGAAGAAAAAGGGAAAAGCCTTGCCTTTGAAATGTGGAGCTTTGGAGATCATTATTTTCAAGATTGGTTGTTTGCAGACCAGTCAACAAATGGCTGGGCTGCTCTTTCAAGTTCTGAGGGTCCAGGGTTGAGGCTGCATTGAGCTCTGGGCATCCAGCCCAGGTCAAGGTAGTCGCCTGTTACAAAATTTAAGACAAGACAGGTTTGTGATGTTACATTCCATTAATGATTTCACAATGTCAATATGAGGTCACAAAGGGATTGCAATGTCATAATGGTGATGTGGTCACAATGGGTTTCTAAAATCAACCTATATGCCACATTTGAAATAGAATGAAATCACAGGATAGGCAATCAACTTGTCATTATGACCTCATGATGAAAATGTGATGTCATAATGCTATGATGTCATTGTCATTTTGGGATGTCACAATGGGCTGTTGGTATCATAACAATGTGATCTCACTCTGGAGAAGATGTCACAAAGCATTTGTAATTGTACATGTAAATGCAACATTTATTGATTTTTCCAAAGCTACACTATTTTAGAAATTTGTAGGAAAACAAGTTAAGTTATAAAAACACAAATTAATATGATTGATTGCATACTTTTACATTTAATTTCGTCAAGTAAAAATACCATTTATTTCTTCTGTATAGGAAGGAAAACCCTAAATATTACAGTTTGTGCCATATTTCACATTGGGAAGCTTTGTCTATATCAATAAGTTTATTTCTTTTTTTTCTGTTTTCCTATTCATAATGCTTCTTCTCATAGGATTCTTCTACGGACTTTTACTTTCCCCCATTTGGGGCTTAAACATAACTCATGATCTCACTTTGTTTGCTAACAGTAATCAGTCTACCATTTGAACCATGCCTCCAGCCCAGAAATTTTTGAAGTTAATTGGAGTTAGAACCTCATGAACTTTCCTACCAGGTGGAAAACCATTATCGCCCAAGTCTCATCCTTCTTAATTACTAGGATTATAGAGATGAGTTATGGACCCCAATAATCGATGACTTTTCATGTCTTATAAATTCCACATGTTTGCTAGTAATTGTAATAGTAAACGACCACAGATTGGGTAGCATTAACACTGTAAATACATTGCCTCTGAGTTGGTGGAACTAGAACTCCAAGATCAGAGTTGGCTTCTTCTGAGTCCTCTTTCCTTAACATATTCAAGGCCTTCTGATTCTTTTGGAGGAGACTTCAACTTAAATGCTACCTTTAAGATTCTGTTTCAATATACAATCATTTTCTAATGCAGTGGGTTTTAGATAGTAAGATTTTAATGGGACCGTATTCAACACATAACATATTACTTAATGGATTGAAGAAAATCTCATAGGAAATTATGTGGTTTGGGCATGGAAGTTGTGGTTATACATTAAAAAATTAGCAAAAGAGGTAAAGGTTTTATTAGAGCTTGTAACACCAGTATGAAGTCTTGACCGTAGACATGCCACATTCTTACCTGGTACACACTTAAATTCCTAGCTGTACTGGAGGATTGAACCTAAAACCCTATACTTGTGAAACGGCATATCTACTACTGCCATACCTTCAGATTGTAACTGGATTGCTTATTTTGAGGTAGTATCAGTATGCCTGGGCCTGATTGGACTGTGGTCCTCCTAACACAAGCAAAATATATTGCACCCAGCAAATGATTAGAGTTTCTGAAAATTCTTTTTATGTCTGTGCTTGCCTGTAACTGGAATTTTCTAATCTCTCTTTCCCAAGTAGATAAGATTACAGGTCTGAGGCTCTTTTCCAATAAAAGTATACAATTTGAAAATATCTTGATATTGCCTATATTTGTGATTAATATATATAACTAACCATAATTTTCTCCCTCTTTTGTTTAGTACTCTGTGTTGAAAACATTGGCTTACTTGATATACATGGCTTTGTTTTGGATGGAATCCCATAACAATCCAAAAAATCTCCCAAAAAGTTATGTTAAAAATAATGGAAAAGAAGGCTTCAGGTTAGAAAAAAAAACACTGATCCTTAAGTTATAAATGCAATATATTTATAGTATTAGTCAATGCTTTCTTAAGTATGAGAAGAGAAGGAAGGCAGAAATGTGAAAGATGTCAGATATAATTTTGATAACCTACTAGGTCTCTGTGGAAATTCTGTAGTTGTCCCTTCATGTTTACTTCCTTTCTTAAAGCTTGCTTTATTAAAACCCTGTGGGTTGGAATGATTGGTAACCTTCTCCAGGAAATGAGGCTGATTTTAGAAGTCTGATGTTGTGGTAAATAAGGAATGATGAGAATGAGGGCAGATATTGTCACAGAAAGAGCCGACCGGGTTCAACTGCTGAACAGCAAAACAAAGCTAAGTAACATGTCTGGAAGATATATAGATAGATACGTATACACATAAATTTACATGCATGCATGAAATAGTAAATCTCCAGTAGAATATAGAGAAACTTGGCCTGACAATTGTTAAAATATATGCAACTGATTGCAGGAAATGTATACTAAAATATCAATAGTTTATCACAGATTTTACATACATTTTAATGGATAAAAATTCTTCCTTCATTATATATTTAACCTTAGTATATTTTAAGTTTTTTTACATTGTAGTAGGAACGTATATACAATGCTGAGAATTAGAATTACACACAATATGCAACATGGCTAGCACTGGTGGTTCAAGGTTGAATCTTAGCTAGTTAAGAAATTGAGATCTGAAGATTACAATTTGAAGCCAGCAGGAATAGGAAAGATGATTAGTTTCTTATCTCCAATTAACCAACTGGGCAAATGGATTTCCAGTTCAAATTACATGTAGATCACTGGCCTTGACCATAAAAGCACCATCCCAGCCCTGAGTTTAAGCCCTAGGATCAACAGAAACAAAAACACAAAATACAACATGGAGTTAGATATTTTATAATAAAGCACAGTTTTATATACTCTACATTGTTAGAAAGACTAAACTTTTGTGTTAGCTTTATAACCTTCCATAATAAGTGATATTGTCCATATATTAAGCAGAAATGCTTACTCAGATTTAAAAGTTTGAAAGTTTCAGTATATGTTCAGTTTGTTTTACTGCTTTGGGGGGCTGTGACAAGACATTGTCAAGGTGGGGAGTATGTCAAAGAGAAATGTTTTTGACCGAGAATGTTTAAAATATAGAAGAAGGAAGATGAGATTCTATGTACTCATAGGTTTCAGTCTAAAGAACTTAATCTCCAGAAGAACTACTCAGGTATTCTCCATAATCTGGGAGGAAAAAGAAAGTCATTTTTTTCACACATAGGTCTTTCTGGGGCATACTAAAATCAAATGGCAACAACTTAACCTATGACAGAATATTAGTCCATTATGATTTACAGAGTAAGTTTCCGGGCATATAATTTTTTTCTTCCTCTTTTTTGGGGGGTGATATAAATATTTTTTTCAGAAAGGCAACCTTGTCTTAACCATTACCCACAAAATTTATACTATCATAGAATCACAGAGTTTTTTGATTAAATTAACATAATAGTAGGCTCATTTATGCCAACACAAAATATAAAAACTAATGACATTTTTCACTGAGCAACCACTCATAAAAAATCATGAAATAATGAAGAACAAATCCATAAAAAGTTTTTTTCTGTGGGTCGTGGGCTTGAATTCTGGGCTTGGGCCAGTGTTCAGCTTTTCAGCTCAAGGCTTCCACTGTACCACTTGTGCCACAGTGCTGTTTCTAGTTTTTAGGTGGTTTATTGGAGATAAGGGTCTCACAGTATTTTCTGACCAGGCTAGCTTTCAACCAATATTCTCAGTTCTCAGACTCCTGAGTAGCTAGGATTATAGGCATGAGCCATGAAGCCCAGTTCCAAGTCAATTTTTAAAAAGCAAGCTTATTTAAACTTCTGGCTTTTTCCAAAAAACAATCTCATTTTTTCAGCATTAGTTTATAACTATGAATTATTTTAGATATAACTGGGATTATTTTTAATAGTATCAAGTATAATTTTTACTATTACTCAGTATCACACAAAAATCCACTTTAATCGACTTTCCCCAAAGTCAATTATTACATACTATCTCTAACTATTATTATTACATTCTATATTGCATATAGTCTGAATGGAAACAAGTTTGGACAATTTCATATAAATTAGTAGATGCTTTTTTAGCATTATAAATTCACATCTGTGGTCTTAAACAAAGGAAAGAAGATTTTCGAGTTGAAATCAAATATAAATGTGTAGTGTGTCCCAATTAAACCAAAAATTCTAAGTTAATACAGACCAAATTATTACCATTGGAAATAGTGAGGCAAGAGGAGGCAGAATTCAATTATGTCAAACAATGTCTCTGTTTTTCTGCTATCCCTTCCACTAACAAGAACTCTCGGGTCCCAGTTGTCACAAAACTTCAAGTGTCTCTATTAGAATTCTATTTGGAAAAGTTCTTAACTACTGATGCTTTTTCTACTTTCTGTTTTATGAAACAAAATATAGGCACAAAACAATTAAAATAAATGTACACATATGTTGAAGTCACCACAGCTGCAAAACCAACCAAGAAATTGGAACTCCCCCAGGAACTAAAACATGTTATGCTCAGTTTCTTTTTAAGTACAAAAACCTCAAATACATGTTAACTTGAGCAGAAATATAAGGATAACTGTCTTTCAGAAATAAGGTTGTGTTAATTTGTAATTAAATTCATCTGGATGAACCTAATATAGCAAATCCCTTGAATAGATCAAATTGTTTAAAACAAAGGTAACTGTATGTGAAGTAAGATCTGCACATATTAAAAAATATATTGCAGTATTAAATCACAAAAATCATGACATACTAAATCACAAAAATCATGACATACTTAAAAAAATTCAGAAATGCAATGAATAAGTCCAATAGTATCCATATTGAGAAATAAATCTTACTGATTTCACAGGAACAAAATATGCAAATAATAGAACCCTAGCAGTGTACCTGAGTGTACATAATTTTAAACAACTCTAAATTACACTGTAGATGATTTAATGTGGGTTATCAAAAGGAAAACATCAACATATGATATAAATGAAATAAAAAATCTAATGAAAAGAGAGAATAGGACTAGTTTCTGGAAAATACTGTTTTAATAAATGTTGGTCAATATCTTTCTAGTACTGGCAAAATTGCATGCCTACTTAGTTAGATCCAAAAAAGACCCAAGTTACTCGAGCTGATTTGAAACTTTGGCAAAGTAACAGGATACAACTGTAACATTATTACAGATTTGACTCTGGCACGGAATTCATTTCCTCTTTGATCTGACAAATGAATATATAAAAGAACATAACTTCTCCAACTAAATATCAAGACCTAACTAAACTTATATAATCAGAAAAATCATCATGCAAATCGTATTCCAAACTGGCATTTAAGAAAAATCAGTGATACGTACCCTGTGTTTTTTTAAATGATTTTTCCATAAATTATTTCCTTTAGCTTGTATTTTTAAAACATTGTGTTAAATTATGTATATCTTGGTAACTAATTTTGGATGCCTCCTTAAATTTAGTTCCGAGTATAACGTCTCAATTCAGTACCTAAACCATGAAATGATGATGATTACAAAACAAATGCTAATAACCACTGTTTATAATACACAAAATCTCATAAACATAATTTCAGTAAGCATAGGTTAACATTTTGATATCATGGTCTCATGACTGATGAGCCCTATCTGCATGAGTATAGTTGTACCTAGATTCCTCAGCCTCAATTTAACCACTGTTAAAAAATGTTTATATCTTTGTCACCCATCAGTGTTTAAACCTGAATATAAAGCCTAAGGAAAATGATAAGGTAAGAAATTAGCTTTTCTGGATATAAAGTAAACAGAAATGCAGCGTAGAGTAACTCATTGGTTTAAAGTCAAACTATTTCTCCAAAACATTCTAAGCATTTCCTTACAATGTGTATTATTCTCAAGAAGGGAATGGGGAATGTGAGAAGATGACTAACGAAGTATTGTCTTCAAAAATACGTAATTTGGATTTACCTCTTTATTTCATTATAGGCACTTTGGATAAAAACTTTTTGAATAATTGATTTCCAGGTAAGGTATAATATATCATAATTGCATATACCAAACTACATTCAGAAAATGATATAAAGTGATTGAGGAAAGAAAACATATTCAACAAATAGCAAAAAGGATATACCAATAGGGATACTATTTTAAAGAGGGCATTGAAAATACTCTAATATAATAATTAATTGGATTGAACAATTTCACATTGACAGCAATTAACTAGAATACTTTAATTTTAATTGGACAAGATAGTCTTTCTAAATGAGCAAAATCTCCTTTTACTTTATTAGGGAAATAACTGAACAAAAAGTGGAAATTAACATATGAATCTAGAACAACTGGATTGAATTTTTGTCTTCTTATTTTCAAATATTAATTTCACAAGGTATTTTATTATGTTATACACATATCCATATAATGTAGCTTGCTAAATTTTGTTCATTTTATGAATTTCATTATCTTATTTTTATACTTTTATTATGTCATCATGCTAACAAATTATTTGAACATATATACTTTACAATATTTCTCTTCATCTCCTCTCTTACTTTTTTTTCCAAATTTAATCAGTTCCACCTTTTATACCTTGGTCATCCATTTTATTTTCTAGGTCTAGATTCTGCATATGAGAAATCTAGAATTTGTTTTTTACAGTATGGCATATAGCTTTAATATGAATTTTTCTTCTATGTTTTTTCTTGAAGATAATAAGATTTCATTATTATGTCTGGCTAAGTAATATATCATTGTGTGTATATATATTACAATTTCTTTATTTAATGAGTGATTAAGGGATATGTAGATTAATTCTATAGTTATTTATGTTTTATTATGTGGGAGAAAGAAGGATGGAAATAATGAGGTTTGGACTGAGAAACATGCTCTTTAAGGCAGGCACTCTAGTATTTGAAACATCCTCTCAGCTGCTCTTTCATAAGTATTTCAATAATGCACTATATCTAAAAAATAAAATTTAATTACATTTGCAAAATGTGCTTTTTCAGTATCTATATTATTATTTATTACAGTGTCACATTTAGTATGTCATGTGAATATTGGGGTGTATGTAAGCATGAAAATGCATGCATGTTTTTATTTGTAGATGAATCTAAGGAAACTGAATTTATGTGATATAAAGTAAGTTGCTAATTTGATGTATATATCCAGTTTGTGGAGTGTGATTTCAAAATCACACTTTGGTAGGTTTCATACCGAGTAAGTAGATGTTTCTAATCTAAAATCATAAGGACTATAACAGTTACTATGTTTCATAATTATTCAATGTTAGTACTCCAGACATTGTAATAAGTGAAAAAATTGCTTAAAAGTTTGATGGGTCAGTAGTAAGCCTTTAGAAACTATATATTTTCCTGAAAATCTTCAGATGTACTCTTTGGATATTAATTACAAATATATTTATAAACATACAGATATAATATGATTTTACATATGTTAATATGTGTATATAGTGTAAATATATATTTAGTTATATTTAAACTTGTATTATAAATATTCATTTATATTCAATTAATTCCATCATATATATACTGTGTGTATGTATATGTATAAGGGTGTATATATATATATATATATATATATATATATATATAGGGTGTATATATATATATAGGGTGTATATATATATAGGGTGTATATATATATATATATATATATATATATATTCTTTTTTTAGGTCAGTCGTGAGGCTTGAACTCTGGGCTTGGGTAGAAGTCCGAAAGGCCATGAATTTTGTAAAATATTATGAGGACATAATAGGTTAGTGAAAATGCAATGGAACAGATATATCCCATTGGCAATGTAATGTTACCATTACATGAGATACTATTGTTTTGAAGTCACAAATATTTGGTGATGCCATACAGGTGATGAGGTCACATAGGTTTGTGATTTCACAATGGGATGGGGATGTTACAATCTCATGCCAGATCTCTAATTGACAATTATATAAGTTCACAGGGATAATGATGTATCCAAACGCATATGTTGGCACAAGTGTAATGAGTCTTAACAGGTTTGTGATGTCACAATGTTTCTCAGTGGTCATGACATCTGGCAGTGTGATGTCACAGTGTTCATCATGTCTCAGTGGATTTCTGATATCATGTTATACCTGACGTAGTATGATTTAAACAATGTATGAACTCAGAGAGGCCAAAGAGATCACACTGGCAGCATGTCAAAACATTATGAGAATGGGACAGTTTTGTGATGTCGAAGTGGGTTATTGATATCATAATGGCAATAGGTGTCATCAAGGTATTGTGATGTCATAATGGTTATGTGGTCACAATGTATTTCTGATATCAACCCACCTGCCACATTTGAAATAGAAAAAAATCGAAGAATAGGCATTCCAATGAATCTGTGACATCACATCCACAATGTGATGTTATAACACTATGATGTCATTTTAGTTTTATGATGTCACTGTGGGCTGATGTTGTCATAATGATAATGTGATGTTACACTGGTAATGATGTCACAAAGGTTTTGTGATGTTAAAATGGCATGTCTGATCTCAATAGTCATTAGCTCAAAATGAGGATATGGGTGCACAAAGGGCCTATGAAGTCACAAAGGCCGTGCTTTCTTTCAAAGCTTCAGAAGTCATAATAGGTTTGGGATGTCACCATGTGATCATGGTGACACAATGGCTATGTGATATCACAATGGATTTGTGATGTCACCACAGTGATGAAGTCACAATGGGTTAGTTATGTCTCATCAAGTTTGTAATATAACAATGATGTATACAATTTCAATTTCTTCTAATTAACTATGAGGATACTGTAATAACCAGTGGGGCCAGAATTATCTGTGGGAGCCGATAATCATTTTAAATTCTTGGCCTGGCCCACCAGAGAGAGTTGGGAATGCCGCCAAAGGTGGAGGTGTCAAGCCTCACATAGTGAGCTGTCAAGAAGTGATTGAGCATTGGGCAGTTTGGGAAGTGATGTTTGAAAACTATTAGGCAGCATATCCGTTGGAGTGAGGAGGTGTACAACGTATATATAGGTTGCATTTTCAGAGCATTGGAAGGGGAGATAAAAATGGGAGCTACACGGATGGAAGAAAGTGGTGAGACAGCAGGAAGGGAAAAACCTGAGAAGAGAGGAAGTTGAGGGAGAGCAGAAGGTTGGCATGTGGTCACTGGGGCAGAGTAGGGCAGGCCTGTGGAGAGTGGAGAAGCCTAAATAGAAGAAGGAAAGGGTGGAAGGGAAAAAGGGAAAGACCAGGAAGGAAGGACAGGTCTGTAGCGAAGGAGGGAGGAATTGAAAAGTAAAAAGCCTTGCCCATGTTGTTTTTGAGCTTTGGAGATAAAAAAATTTTTGGTTGTTTCTTTGCAGACCGGTGGGGCTGCCTATTGGAGGTCTGAGGTTTGGTGGTCAAGGTTGCTCTTTGACCTGTGTACCCAGTCCAGGATAAGGTAATCACAGTCCCCTTTCTAGTGTAAATTGGTTTATTATATTAAATGTGACACGATTGTTTGTCTCATTGGTGTTGAGGTCATAAGAACACGAGTTCACAGAAAAAGCTCGAAGTCTCAAAGGCCATGGATTTTCTAAGATGTGATGTGGCCATAGAGGTTTGTAAAAACACAATTGGACAGTGATATCACAATGGCAATACCATAATATCATGTCAAAATAATGCTTTGATACCACAATTAGTTGTTGATGCTATTCTCGTGATGAGGTCACAATAAGTTTGTGAAGTCACAATGGGTTCATGATGCCAGTGTGGCATGGCAGATCTCAATTGTCATTAATTGACAATAAATATATGAGTTCAAAAAGGGACTGTAATGTCTCCAAAGGCATGCGTTGTCACAAATGTGATGCCATTCAAAAAGTTGTGTGATGTCACAATGTGACATAATGATCATGATATCTGGCAGAATAATGTCACAGGGGATTTATGATATCACATGTCATGCCAGAAACATGAAATTGAAAACAGATTATGGGCTCACAAAGGACCTAATATATGAAAATGGCAGTATGTCACAAAACTTATAAGAACAGGACTGCTTTGTGATGGCACAGCAGGTTAATGATATAATTATGGCAATGTGATGTCACAAAGGATTGTGATATAACAATGGTTATATGGTCAAAATGGGTTTCTGACATAGAATGAATTTACAGAATAGGCCATAACACTCTTACTTCTATGATGTAACAATGTCACTGTGATTTATAATGCTATGATGCCATTGTCATTTGGTGATATCACAATGAGCTGATGGTGTCATAATGACAATTTGATGTCACTGCTGATTTATGGTGTTACAATGGTTATGAGGTCACACTATATTTCTGATATCAACACACAGGTCAAAATTGAAATAAAATGAAAAAGCCGGGCATGGGTGACTCATGCCTGTAATCCTAGATACTCAGGGGCCTGAGATCTGAGGATAGCAGTTCAAATCCAGCTCAGGCAGGAAAGTCCATGAGATTTATCTCCAATAAAACCACTATAAAACCAGAAGTGGCACTGTGGCTCAAGTGATAGAGAGCTCATCTAGAGCTGAAGAGCACAGACAGCACCCAAGCCCAGAGTTCAAGCCCCATGACAGGCAAAAAAAAAAGATTAAAAACAGGCATTCACAATCTGTCTATAGCATCACAATGACAACGTGATCTCATAATGTTATCTTGTCATTGTAGTTTTGTGATGTCAAAAGTAGTTGAGGCTGTCATAATGACAATGTTATGTCACACTGGTAATGTCACAAATGGCATGTTTGATATCAATTGCCAGTTCATAATGAGGGTATAGTTACACAAAGGGGCTGTGGTGTCACAAAGGCCATGTGTTTTTTCAAAGGTGCTGAGGTCCTAAAAGGTTTGGGAAGTTGCAATGTGATAGTGATGTCAAATGGCAATGAAATCTCACAATGCGTTTGTGATGTGACATTGGTGATGAAATCAAATAGTTTTGTGAAGTCACATCTCATAATCACATAACCAATTTTAGTTGTACTATATCACAATGTGGATATGAGTTCACAGAAGAAGACAAATAAAAAAGGCCATGAATTTTCTAAAATGCTATGAAGACATACTAGGTTTTTGAAAACACAATGGAACAGTGATATAACAATGGCAATGTGATATTGCAATATGATGACTTAATAATGTTTTGTTATCACAATTGGTGATGCCACACTAGTGACGAGTTTGCAAGAGGTGTATGATGTTACAATGGGTTGGTGATATCAAATGGTGACATGTGATCTCAATCGTCATGAACTCACAATGAGTATATGAGCTCACAACGGGACTGTGATGTCTCCAAAGGCATGCGTTGTCACAAAAGTGAAGTCCTAACAGGTGTGTCTTGTCAGAATGTGAGAAAATGCTCATAATATCTATCAGTGTCATGTCACCATGATGTAGATGTCACACTGGATTCGGGTATCACATTTCATACCTGAATTGAGTATGAGAGGATTATCATTTCACAGTGGTTTAGTGATATCACTATGGAAATGTGGAGTCACAAAGGGATTGTGCTACCACAATGGCTATTAGATCACAATGTGTTCTTACTATAGTAGGTTTGTGCTGTCACAATTGGCTGGAAATGTCACAATGGCATGCCGAATCTCAATTGTAATTAATTCACAATGAAGATATGAGTTCAGAAAGGGACTGTGTTGTTCCCAAAGACCTGTGTTGGCCCAAATGTGATGAAGTCCTAACAGATTTGTGAGTTCACAATGTGACACCAGGGTCTTGATGTTTATCAATGTGATATCACAGTGGTCATGATGTCAGAGTCAATTTCTGATACAATATTTCATACCTGAATTATTATGAGTTTGAAAACAGATTCTAAGCTTACTAAACGCCTAAAATATCCTAATGGCAGCATATCACAGAAGTTATGACTAAAAACTCATGCTCTTTGGAGCTTTATTCTTTCTTTGAAATTGTATCCTCATTATGAACTAGTAGAAATTGAAATTGGACATGTCATTTTAATATTAGAAACTCATAGTGACAATAGTGACATCACAAACTCATTGTGACCTCATCACTACTGTGACATCACAAACCCATTGTGACATAAAATTGCTGTTGTGCCTTCACATTCACATTGTGACATCACAAAGCTACTGTTAACTCAGCACCATTTAAAAGACACATAACCTCTGTGGCATCACAGACCATTTGTTTACCTATATCTTCATAGCGAACTAGTGAAAATTGTGATCACACATAGCATTGTATCATCACAAATACTTTGAGCAAAAATTGTGACTGTGAAATCACATTGTCATCATGACACCATCATCTCATTGTGACATCACCAAATCCCAATGACACTATATCATATTTTTCTTTTTTTTTTTCTTCTGTGCATTTTTTATTGTAGTATAGTGTACAGAGGGATTACAGTTACATGAGCAAGGTAATGTTGTGAATGCTTATTCTTGGATTTCAGTCTATTTCAAATGTGCCATGTGGGTTGATATCAGGAAACCATTGTGAACTCATAATCTTTGTCACATCAAAATCTCTTTGTCACAGCACATTGCCTTTGTTACAACACTAACCCACTGTGACATCAAATACCTCTCCTGTCCTCATAACTTTTGTGACATGCCATTGTGATATCTTAGGCTTTTTGTGAGTTGAAAATCTGCGTTCGACCTCACATTTCAGATATGACATGAGATATCTAAAATCCAGTGTAACACCATGATATCACACTGCTGGACATCATAAAAATTGTGTCACTTTGTGACATCTCAGACCTGTTATTTCTTCACCTTTTTGACTACATATACTTTGGTGACATCAGAATCCCTTCCCAAACTCATATACTCATGCTGAGTTAATAACAATTGAGATCCCACATGCCATTGTGCCATCACCAACCCCTTGGGACATGTCAAATCTATTGCAACCTCCTCATCAGTATGGCGTCACCAATTGTGACATCAAAACATTATTATAACATGATGTTGAGACATCACATTATCATTGTGAAATCACTGTTCCATTGGGTTTTCAGATAGTATGACCTCATACTGTGAAGCTTCTCCTATCACCTGGTATACTCATATTCAATTATGAGTAATTGAAATTAGGTATATCATTCAGAAATTACAAACTGTGACATCACAAAACCATTGTGACCTCATCACCACTGTGACATTAAAAACCCAATGGGACATCTCATTTCCATTGTGACATTACAGATCACATTGTGCCATCCCAAACCTATTATGACCTCTTAATACCTTTGAAAACACACATGGCCTCTGTGACATCACAGAACTTTTTTGTATTCATATCCTCATGGGAAACTAATTACAACTGACATCAGACATACCATTGAAACATAACAAATCCTTTCTGACATCATCATAATTGTGACATCATGTTGCCATTACACCATCAGCTCATTTTGACATGTAAAACTACAATGCCATCATGGCATTGTAACATTACATTGTCATTCTGATGTGATAGACACATTGTGTTTGCCTATTATTTTATTTGATTCTACTACTAATGTTGCATGTCAGTTGATATCTGAAACCCATTGTGAGTTTGTGACCATTGTGATATCACGATGCCTTATTAGCATCACATTGCCATTGTGATGTCACATTGCCAAATTGATGTCACAAAAGGATTTTGATGTGACAATAGTCATGATATCAAAATGAGTCTCTGATATCAACCCACATGCCACATTTCAAATACAATGAAATCACAGATTAGGCATCCATAATGTGTCTATGTTATCACAATGACATAATGGCAAATGCTATAATGTCATTGTCATTTTGTGACATCACCATAAGCTAAAAATCTCATGAAAACAATGTGATGTCACACTGGTTATGATATCACACAGGGTTTATAATGTTCAATGTTTATGAGGTCACAATGTGTTTCTGATAGCAAGTGATATGCCACATTTGAAATAGAATGAAATCACAGGATATACAATCACAATGTGTCTGTGACAGCTTTCTTTTTTGGGGGGGGAGGGGTCCTGTCATGGGGCCTGAACTCTGGGCCTGGGCACTGTCCCTCAGCTCTTCAGCTCAAAGCTAGCATTCTACCACTTGAGCCACAGTGCCACTTCTGGCTTTATTCTTTTTGCTTATGTGGTGCTGAGGAATGGAACACAGGGCCTCATGGATGCAAGGCAAGTGCTCTACCACTGAACTACCTTCTCAGCCCCTATGACAGTAAAATGAAATGCGATGTCATAATGCTATGATGTCACTGTAATTTGGAGATGTCACAATGAGCTGATGGTATCATAATGACAGTCTGATGTCACAGTGGTGATGATGTCACAAAGGGTTTGTGATGTCACACTCTATGTCATGTCAGATCTTAATTGCCATTAGTTTATAGTGCGGATAAGAGAATGAAGTCACAACATACACAAATGAACTGTGATGACACAAAGGCCATGATTTTTTGTCAAAAGTGCTAAAGTTCATAACAAGTTTCGGTTGTAAAGTGTTAATTGAAGAGCTAAAGTAACTCATTTTAAGATCAAGCCCCCTGAGCTGTGCTGCCCTCAGAGTAGCGTCCTGAGCTGTGCTGCCCTCAGAGTAACTCCCAAAGAGAGCTGTGCTGCCAAAGAAAAACATAGCTCTCAGGAAAACAGCAGGTTGCCACCAACCCTGGCCACCCTTAAGGAACAGAACAGTTGCCAAGGTGTTGCATCAGAAAAAGGGAAGTGCAGTCAAGGTGGACTTAAACCCCCTGAACTTGTGAACTTGCTTGTGTGGAAAACCCCTGAACTTGTAAACTTGTTTGATAGTATAAAAGCTGTGCTAATTTTGTGCTTGGGCCTCTTAGTGGCACTGGTTACCAAGTGTGTGGAGGACCAAGCTCGAGCATACAATAAATGACTCTTTGCTGTTTGCATTGATCGTGGTCTCTGGTGGTCTAAGAGGGGGTATCTGAAAATCGGGTACTTCATTAATGATATAAAAATGGGTTAGTGATGTCAAAACTAGTTTGTAATATCACACCTTATTTCAAATTTCAATTGCTACAAGTTCACAATGATACAAGTTCACAGAAAGAGTTTGATGTCCCAAAGGCCATGAATTTTCTAAGATGTGATGAGGTCATAATAGGTTTGTGAAAACATGATGGTACAGTAATATCACAATTGCAATATGATGTCAAATTATAATGTCATAAGAGTGTTGTTATGTTACAATTAGTTGCTGATGCCATAATAGTGATGAATTCAAAATGGTTTTGTGATGTTGCAGTAGATTGGTGATGTGACAATGTCATTTCAGAACTCAATTGTCATTAACTCACAATGAGTATATGAGTTTAGAATGGGATTGTGAGGATTGCAAAGGTATTTGTTGGCACAAATGTGATGAAGTCAGAACAAATTTGTGATGTGACAACAGAACAGATTTGTGATGTGACAATGTGACAGTGTAATGTCTAGCAGTGTGATGTCACAATATTCATGATGTCACAGTATATTTCTAATATTTCATGTCATACCTGAAATAATGAGGTAGAAAAGAGGTTGAGCTCTCAATGGACCTAACATAACACAGTGGCAACATGTCATAAAAATTATGAGGACAGTGCCACGGACCGGATGACGGAGGACACCTAGGGGAGGAACTGGAATAGGTGGGGAGATGGCAAACAGACAACCCACACACAAGAGGAGTGGATGCTGAGTGCGATTTAATGCAGAGGATAACAGACTTTTATAGCAAAAATTCTACATAAGAAAGGGCAAAAGGTTACACAATCTTGCTGCAGGGCTTCATTCTTGGGTGGTCACCAGCTGGTCTCCTGATAGGCACTTGTCTCCAGCTTATCTCTAAGAAATACAATGGGTTTCGATGTTTGTCACCAATTAACCATTACCTTCTTTTATAGAGGCCTTAACTGTCCCATAAGATCTTTCCTGTTCCTTCTTTAGTAGTAAGCACCAAGGAGACAAAGATCTAGCAAGTCTCTTAGTAAATAAAAGAGAGTAACAGGAAATTCTTTCTCCTAAGTAGTTATCTCAGCAATTGCCATACATTCTTTCTGTTCTAGCCGTGCCTACAGCTTCTTGTAAATCTCTTACAAACAATTCCTTCTGCTGAAGTGACTTGGTGAAACCCTCAATACTTTTATATTTACTTATGACTTGTCTACTAGCCTCCATAAGAGGGGCTTCCAGGGTAGCACTTAACTCTGGTGAGTTAGTCATATTTTTAAGACACTCATCAGATATTGGAGTCGTCAACACTCTTAAGAAAGAGCTTTGAATAAGGGGACATTGACAATGAGTAAGTACAAAGAGGAGTAGAAACAGTAAAAGATTAATAGGCACTCTTATACAGTGAAGAAAAGAAAAGCAGAAACACATCTTTCCCAGGGGTTTGCCAGCCTTTCCAGGAGGTAGGCCTCTTTGAAGCCCCATTCTCAGGTTTGAACGCAGGTTTCCATGCTAAGCAGACTCCACTGGAGTAGGCGTGGCAGGACAGGATATGTTTGAGTTGTCACATTGTTTAGAGATATCATAATGGCAATGTTATGTCACAAAGGGATTCTGATGTCAAAATGGTTATGAAGTCAAAATATGTTTTTGATATATAACCACATGCAACATGAGTCAAGCGGAAAAGGTCAGATAATGTGATGTTAGGAAAATGAACCCTTAGGTATTCAAATGTGTTTTTTTTTATTTCATGCATTTGTTTCTAACGCATTTATAAGATTATCTCTTTGTTGCTTTGTATGTCCCTCCCCCACAGTATAACCCCTGCTTTTACTATACTTGATGTCAGTATAACTTGTGGAGATGGGGAAAAACAAGTCGTTTAAGGATACAGGTGGACCTGTTGCAACAATGAGAAGTGCAAGTTGTCATGTCGAAAACGAGCTTTACAACGTTGGTGCGGGGGGAGGAGGATTGGTTGGTGGAGGTAGGGGGGGAGGTAGAGAAGGGATGTGAAGGGTAAACAAAGGAGGAGGCTGCAATGCTTGATAAGAAATGTATGCATTATCCTGCCCATGTAATTATAACCCCTCTGTACAGTAGTATGTTCACAAAAAATAAATTAAATAAAAAAAAAGAAATATAATGAAATCACATAATAGGCATTCATAATGTTTATATGATGTCACAATGACAATGTAATATAATAGTGGTAAGATGTCATTACAAATTTGTGATGTCACAATGAGCTGATGTTGTCATTATGACAATGTACTTTCACAGTGATGATTATATTATAAATGCTCTGTGATATTACAATGGCATATCTGACATTTCACAATGAAGATATGGATACACAAAGGGACTGTGATGTCACAAAGGCCACGTGTTTTTTTCCAAAGCGCTAAAGATGTCATAATGGGTTTGGGAGGTCTCAAGGTGATTGTAATGTCCCAACAGCAATGTGATATCACAATGGCTTTGTGATGTCACATTGATAGTGAGGTCACAATGGACAGGACAGGTTTGTGATGTCACAACAGGTTAATGATATCACAATGGCACTGTGATTTGTCACAAAGGGAATTCTCATGTCACAGTAGCTTTGAGTTCACAATGGATTTCTGATATCCACCAATATTGCTCCCTTGAAATAGAATGAAATCACAGAATAGGCATTCACAATATGTCTATAATGCCACTATGACATATGATGTCATAATACTATGATATTTACGTTTAGTGATGTCAAAATGACATGTCTAATCTTATTGGTCATTAGATTACCATGAAGATCCCAAAGGTTGTTATGTGGTGAGTCTTTTAAAAGCCACATTGTGCTGAGTCCATTACACAGAGTTATTTGTGCTATTTTTTAAAGTGTGCTGTGTGCTGTCATTCCAAAGGGTCCTATGTTCTGAGTCCTTGAGAGGTAGATATCCCCGACAATCTCTCTCTCTCTCTCTCTCTCTCTCTCTCTCTCTCTCTCTCTCTCTCTCTCTCTCTCTCTCTCTCTCTCTCTCTCACTCTCTCTCTCTCACACACACACACACACACACGCACACACACACACACAAATACAGAGGGTCATCGTGCACCTGCTTGGTGTATGGGGTGGATGGAGAAGATTCTCCCCCAGTGGTTGGACTGAGGGGAGATTCGATCACCCTGGGCAGCTGCTAGGGTTGGGGTAAGCCCTGAGATGAGGTGGGGCTGCTTCTGTCATGGCCTGGTAGCCTTATGGCAGACTCGGGGCAGCACAAGTCTAAGAGGTGGGGGACACGGCAGAGGAGGGAGGGGCATGACCAAGAGGAGGACAGGGTATGGCAGAGGAGGCACATAGCTGCTGCAGCCATTGGCTGACACGCTTGTGCTATAAGGGCAAGACAGCCCTCGAGATAAGTGGTGGCAGAGAGATGAGCAGCCACATGCACCAGGAGAGGTTGCGTTAATGGCTGGCCTCTGTTGCTGTAGGAGTATAGGTCTGGCCCAGGAGCACAGAGCACAAAGCCAGCACAGCAGGCACATCCCTCCCACAGGCCCAGGGAGGCTCAGAGGCCAAGTAGGCCCTGAGTCCAAGGTCCCTGTGCCAGGAGTTCAGCTGTGGCTGAGGCAAGCTTAGCCCTGCCACCTGCTTGCTCCTTTCCTGACCCCTATCCTGCCCTCTCCACGACATCACGTTTCAAACATGTTGCTGCTGGCTCGGACCCACAGTGCCTCTCAGAGTCATCCAGCGATGGTGTGCCCCAGCCCAGATTGTGGCCCTGAACACGTCCTGCCTCCCCCCCGCCCCATCCTCTACACTGGGCCTGAGCATCTGCCATGATGCTGCCATTGCTGCCATCTTCACCTAGAACAGCAGCCTACAGCTTCACCCAGAAGCACACATGAGTGGATATCCCGTGGTCGCACACCTCGTGATCTCTCCCAACCCCTCTTCCCCCCAACCCAGACCCACGACTCCTGCCTCCCTTCTCGCATCCAAACCTTGCCTCACCAGCTCCAGGTGCCAGCACTGGCTCTGCCACAAATGCACCCCAAGAGTGGGAGATGGGGGAGTGGGTGTGGATCCAGGGATCCCACTCCCATCCCTAGTATCAGTGTCTCAGGAAATGGGGAGATGCAGGGTTTGGTGAGAAGGGAGCCCCTGGCCTGGAGCAGTGGGAACCACACATCCCCACATGTTCACCCTTCCTCTCCAAGATGGGTACCTGGTGGCTTTATTCTGAGGTGGGGAGCAATGCCACACCTGCCTTCTTGGGTCTTTTCATTTTTTCTGGGAGTGTGGGGCATTGGATACAGAAGATAGGGACCCCTTGTTGTGTGAGTCCTTGTCCTCTGTTCTCAGTCACCCTCTTACCCAAGGAGGGTCCCAGAAAAGCCCACTAGGGAGGTTAGGGCACTGGGGGTGAGATGGAAGGTGAATATCTGGGAGTAACACACTCCCTCTGACACACATACACATGGCCTGTTCCCCCCCACCCCACCTGTCAACAGTACTCACAGGGTGATCCCATTTTCCAGCTCTACCAGCATCTGCTGGTGCTCCCGGTCCATCTGGTCTCCTTGTCCTCCCCAAGAATCCACCCAGTCACCCAGAAGCATCTAGGCTGTAAGTAGGGAGTCTGTCCATGTATGTAGACTTTAGAACCCCATCTATTTCCTCAACACCACGCCCACCCCGGGTCAGACACCCCCTGGGTACCCCAAGACCTCTGCTTGTTGTCAGTCCTGGCTCTGAGGAGCCACCTGTCTGGGAATTTTTTCACCCAGCGTCCTGTCTTAGGGTTTTGGTGAATGGGGAGTTAAGGCTGGTTGTTTCAAAGGGGAAGTGTCTCACCCTGGAGGAGGGGAGAAGCGGGGTCATGCTGTGTCATTAGAGTGGTGCTCCCCTTGGGTGGGAGATCTCGGTTTTAACAAGGGAATGGGGAATGGGAACCTGCGTGCTCCAGCTTGTACACTGTCCCAGATGAGGAACCAACAGACAGGAGAGGCACTACTCTGATTCTGTGTGTGTGTGTGTGTGTGTGTGTGTGTGAGAGAGAGAGAGAG